>NC_136710.1:4081784-4316438 GCF_947650265.1 Symphodus melops
GGGAGGTGGACCGACAGGCCGTCATCTACGGTGAGAGAGAGAGAGGAGCCGCACACACGGGGACAAACAGGAAGTGAGGAGTTGAAGGCGTCTCATCACCAGCTGTCTTCTCTTTTCACCATCAGAGCTGTTCACCACCGAGGGCTCTCACCTGCGGACCCTGAGGGTCCTGGATCAGGTCTTCTTCCAGAAGATGAGGTCTGTGCTGAACTCTGAAGAGCTGGCCTGCATCTTCCCCAACCTGCCCCAAGTCTATGAACTCCACGGTCAGTGTCTTAGCAGCTCAACAATGAGCGAACCAGCCGTGCATAGCGCCCCCTGCTGTATCGGAGAGGGGAGGGGGGGGCAATCAAGCATGAATGTGAAAATGTCCGAAGGATGCACTGATTGTTCTTTTTTCTCTCCTTCACAGCAAATCTGTGCGAGGCGATGAAGAAGAGAAGAGAAAGTGCCATCGTTCAGGACATCGGGGACGTCATGCTGGCCAGGGTGAGTGAAGATCCAAACCGCCTCGTTCACTCCGACTTAAAGGATCAAACTTCTTTGGGACGGCTGATCAAATGCAGGACTCTATATAAGAGTAAAATAAAGGATGTTAACTAACATTTCCCCTTCTGTACACACCATGTGGCTAATGCTAACGACGAGCCGATGGAAAACTTTCGTCTCGTCTTGAGTTGATTCTTTGACGTGGAGTTACGGCTTCTCTCTTACATGCTCGCGAGCTAACGCTAACGTTGTTTGTTCCTAGTTTGAAGGCGCAGCCGGAGACGAGTTTCAGGAACAAGCGTCGCAGCTGTGCAGCCAGCAGACTCAGGCACTGGAGCTCATCAAGAACAAAAAACGCAAAGATCCTCGTTTTGCACACATCATCCAGGTACGCACACTTACAGGAGGAGCGGGGGGGCGTGTCTGATTCTGCATCATACTCCTTCACGCGTTCATGTCGGGTTTTTTTTTGTTCAGGAGTGCGAAGCGAGTCCTCACTGTCGCCGGCTGCAGCTCAAGGACCTGCTGGTGTCAGAGATGCAGAGACTCACAAAGTACCCTCTGCTGCTCGACAACATCATCAAACACACCGAGGGTGAGACGACGCCCTCAAAAAAAAAAAAAAAGCTTCCAGGACACGAATCAGTCGTTAAAACACGTGTGTCCTTGTTTGGTCTTTTTTCAGCCGACTCGTCAGACCTCCCCGCTCTGCAAAGCGCCCAGGCGTGTTGCAGAGGGATACTGCAGGCGGTAAACGAGGTCGTCAGGGTAACGGAACACCGGCAACGCCTCAGCCAGTACCAACGCAGGCTGGACGCCGCCCCTCAGTTTAAGGTAGTGAAGTTGTTCGTACTGGTCAACCCGCCTCTTCCCTGTTGACTTGATTTATTTATTCAATCGGAGTACTCTTTCTTCGTGACAGAGTCTCGACCTCACCACGAAGAGAATGATCCACGAAGGTCCGCTCACCTGGAAAGTCAGCAAAGACAAGCAGATCGGTCAGTCCGTCTTCACTCTGCGTGCGTGAGCTCTCAGCCGTACATTCATTGTCACACCTGTCACTCACACATGTCCCGCCTCCATCAGAGATCCAAGCGCTGCTGCTGTCAGACTGCCTGGTCCTCCTGCAGCGGGGCCCCGACGATCGGCTGCAGCTCAGGTATCCCTCCCGCTGGCTGGGCGGAGGCGGGGGCGGCGGCGGGGACAGCAAGACCTCCTTCAGCCCTCTGGTGAAGCTGGACTCCCTGCTGGTTCGTCTCGTGGCGACAGGTGAGAACACCACACGCTCGCTTCGAGAAATGCTCCGCGGCCGTTTCTTCGGATCCCGATCAGACGGTTAAGAGTTGCGATTTCTCCGCAGACAACAAAGCGCTGTACGTCATCAGCACGACGGAGAGGCAGATCTACGAGCTGGTGGCCGGGACGTCGTCGGAGAAGAACACGTGAGCGCTGCGTCTTTATCTCAGGAGCATCGAAGTTCTTCTTGAGCCTCGACGAGTCTCTGACTTGAGATTTTTTTTTTGTTTGTTTGTTTTGCAGCTGGAAAGATTTACTTGAAAAGACCATCTCATCATCTGGAGGATCATCACCGCTCATCAATCACGGATCCATGCGTATCTCGTGAGTAAACATCCGATGTGTCAAATGACAAAAAGACAGAGATGAGTATCCTCAGTGTTTGTTGTGTTTTCTGTAGTTCCCCCAGTCTAGGCAGCGCTTCTCCAGTGTCGACTGGCAGCAACGTCTTTGCAGGTAACGACAACATTTAAAAAAAAAAAATCAAATGAACAGATTTAAAGGGAAAAAAACAAACATCAAAAAGACTTTCCATTCAGCTCGATTTTGTTTTGTGACGCTGCAGATAACTCGATGACAGAGCAGTCGGACTCGACGGAGACTCACTCCTCGAACGACGACGTCGTACTGTCAGCGGCCGCGCCCTCGGACGCGTTGGAGAGAAAACCAGCTGGTGTGGCGGAGGCGGCTTTACAAGACGGTGAGTAGAAACCTAAAAACGTCGACATAACATCCCACCAAAGACTGTGCAGAACAAACCCCCCCCCCCTAATGAAGCCTGATGCTTGTTGGCGGCCATCTTGTTTTCAGTATTAATGTAGCCTTAAAAACTCGTTTAGAAAATGTCTACAGAGGAAATCAATCCACTGAGAAGTAGACGGGTTTTTCTGTTTTATTTTCATCTAAATATTTTCATGTAGTCAGTAGAGTCTCCCCCTGCTGGCTGTGACAAAGAATGCACCAGAGGCTACATGGTCTGTGGAGTTGTTACTATCTTTATCAAACAATGCATTTTTAAAAAAGGATATTTTTTATTCCCCCTGCAGTGGAAACGCTACGGCAGCTCATCATACGAGACCTGGAAGACGACGGGTGGAGCCACGACTCGGACGACACGCCCACCAACGAGACGGCCAACCAAAGGAACTCATTCAGCGAACGACAGCGGCCCGAGTCCCTGGAGACCGTTCTCAACTTCAGCACCAGCGAATGGGAGGCTGAGCCTGAAGAGGCCCCGCCCACAGAGGAGGAGCAACCCAGCGTGCAGGTCGTGAGGAAAGGTAACGGCACCGGAGTCGTTAAATCTGCAGCAGGTTCTGACGAATCACTTTCAGTCAGTTCAGTCAGTCGATTCCACCTGAAATCGCCGAACTAACAGTGAAGTCACCTGACGGATTTCTTGCTTTTTTTTTTCTGTGATCATTTTTGATGGCTGTCTTCCTCTGCATGTTCTCTGCTCACTTTTGGTGATGGATTATTTTGTTGATTTCCTCTCTTTGTTTGTTTGTTTGTTTCTGCCTCGGCTTGTTCCTCACAACACGACTACGACGGCCACACTGACCCCACACCGCTCTCTCTCTCTCTCTCTCTCTCTCTCTCTCTCGTTCACGCTCTCTCTCTCTCTCTCGTTCACGCTCTCTCTCTCTCTCTCGTTCACGCTCTCTCTCTCTCTCTCGTTCACGCTCTCTCTCTCGTTCACGCTCTCTCTCACTCTCTCTTTCTCTCTCTCTCTCTCTCTCGTTCACGCTCTCTCTCACTCTCTTTCTCTCTCTCTCATTCACGCTCTCTCTCTCTCGTTCACGCTCTCTCTCACTCTCTCTTTCTCTCTCATTCACGCTCTCTCTCTCTCACTCGTTCACTCTCTCTCTCACTCTCTCTTTCTCTCTCTCGTTCACGCTCTCTCTCTCTCACTCGTTCACTCTCTCTCTCTCACTTGTTCACGCTCTCTCTCTCTCTCTCTCTCACTCTCTCTCACTCGTTCACGCTCTCACTCTCTCTCACTCGTTCACTCTCTCTCTCTCTCTCTCTCTCCTTCCCCTCTGCACACACTTTCTTTGTCACTACTATCTTCTTTGCATAGCTGTGGTTGCGGGTCCTCCTTCTTCTTCTTCTTCTCTCCCTGATGACATCACTGATGATGTCTCCAACCAATCATCCAAGCCGAGAGGCGGGGCCACTACGCAGGGTATGAAAAACTCACTTGGTCGATTGCTGTAGTTGATCGTGGATGGCGGCCTTTAAACTCAGTGGATGTTAAATTGTGAGTTGTTCCGATACCAAAACTGGTGCCGGTGAAATCCGAGGAATCATATCAGGAAGAACATCCTGGTATCGGAACATCTCTTTGAAGTTCCTCTTGTAGTTTCTCACAGCTCACTTTTTTCTTTCTTTTTTTCCTCCACGTCTCCGTCGTCTAGGAAACACTTTCTACCTGGTCATGCCCACCGAGCAAGGGGAGAGCATCACCGACGAACCCGAAGACCCTCCCACCCCCACCGCCACCCACTTCCCCCAGCTGCCAGAGGAGGCGCCGCAGGCACCGCCCGAGGAGGAGATGCCCACCTGCGATCCCGAGCCCAACCAATCAGAGGCTATGCAATTAGAAGAGGACGATGAAGGAGAAGAGGAAGATTCGGGCCAATCGCAGGCGGGGCACCAGAGCCACGTGATCAAAAATGTGGACGAGATTTTTCACACAATCGAGGGCTTGATGAGCAAGTTACGCCAGCTCAAGGTAAAACGCCTTCATCATCCTTTGAGCGCCACACGGGACAATATTCAACTTCCCGCACGCAAACCTTTTGGCTCTCGTTTCTTTACAGGAAATCGAGAAGGCCCATCAGAAGCTGCTGAAGACCCTCATCGAGCCGTCTGCCAATCAGGAGTCAGAGGAGCCCCAGTGTCCGTCTGCATCCGTCTCCAGAACGCCGTCTCTGGATCGCGGCTCCATAGACGGTGAGATCGGAGCAAACTATCATCCTAAAGCTTCACAGAAGGACGACGACTCATGATGCAGTTTTAAAATATTGCCCATAAATGTGACCTTTTCTTTTCTTTGAATCAAAGCAGGCAAAGATGGCGGTCCAGCTGAGCCCAAGATCCAGTCGACGGGATTTTGACACGCGGCGTGCAGAGCAGGTGTACTTTCAATCGCTTAAAAAGGACGCACATACATGTGTCAGACTCAGCCCCCCCTCGTCCCTCCACCCTGCATGCACTGACCAGTGGAACAGAAGCCCCCACACACACACACACACACACACACACCTCCCCCTCAGGATGGACCACGACTCTTTGTGTTGTTTTGTTTGGAAGCCGGACGGAGGCTCCAGGATTTCTGAAGTCTGTAAAACTTTGGATTCTTCAGGAGCAACGAGAAGTGTCCAGGACGAGGTGACGGAGGGGGGAGGTGATGAAGGAACAAAAAAAACAAAAAAGGCAGACGACAAGTTGACTGGAGAGAAGGGAGTGGAACAAAAAAAAGATGGAAGTATTGAAAGTGGAAAAATGACCAAGTCGGAAACTTTTGAAGGAAAATTGCTCGCTGGTTTGGAGGAGCAGAAAAGTCGAAATGTTTAATTTAAGGAAAATCCAAGGGACCCATCACCCCTGCACTTTACCCACAATGCATCCCTCTGTCATGTATGTCCTCTATGGACGGATCAGGAACGGGACGGGGGCCACAGGCTTCGCGTTTGAGCCAAGATGGCCTCCGTGGATTCCCCGCCTCCACTGGTTGCTTTACACTGAGTTCACCTGCCACCACGGCCGAAGGACTGTGTTGTTATAATTCAGGTTATTTGCACTGGGCAAGGAAACCAATATCTCTCACACACACACACACACACACACTCGCATCATTCAACCATCTCATACGTTTTATCCACATTGGGAACAGCCACTTTGACATATCCTTTAATCTTTTAAGCTACAAAATGAAGACTCAGCGCTCCATTTTGATCATTACATTCTTCATTTAGTTTTTTGTTTTTTTGTTGTTTTGAAGAAACACTACTGCACCGTTTACTACTGATATGCTGGCAGGTTGTCTTTGTTTTTCTTCTTGTTTATTTGAATGTTGCGCTGCTTCAGAGGCGTACAGGGAAAAACAAGCTCAGTGGATTCACACATCCGATCTGATCATGTTGAGTTTGGGAAATATACTTTTTTTTTTTTAATCTCCTCGGAGGGAGGGAGGGAGTTCCAGACGCGAGGAAACTGGACAAATACAGATTCACACTCGGGGAAAACTTGAATTTTTAATTGTTTGTCGCTCTGTGAAACAGCTGCCAAATATCTCCGCTCACCTCGCCGGACTTCGCTTTCAGAGTCCAGCGTGAATCTTTCAGCGGATTGCGCGCGAATACGGCGATGAATACTGTGAACCAGCAACTTCTCCTCTCTCCCATTCAGCGGTCGTACCATACACAGTGTTTAAAGTCAATGTAGCCCGACACCTAAAGGACTGTGCTCTTTACCAAGTAGCCTACCACAGAGAGAGCCCGCCTTTACTGGGAGAAATGAGAAACCCAAGTACACACACACGGTACACACACCGCCCAAAAAACAACTGCAATATATTACTGATCTGTGACTGCGGCACAAATGCATTTAAAGGAATAGTTTCATATTTTAAAATCACACTTATTAGCAAAGACTTGTACCACTTTAATTTTGTACCACATACTGGTTAGCTTGGATTAGCTTAGCGTGACTTCAGGACAGGAAACACGAGACATGATCCAAGGGGGAAACACCCGACCTCGACTTTTTTAAGTGTAAAGAACATCAAACAGCAAGCTAGCTAAAATGTTGCTAATTAAGATGTTAGTGTACATTAGCTCAACAAGTGTCCACAAAGTGACATCGTCAGGCCGAGAAGTTTTCCAAACAAATACAATACAACAATCAAAAATGTTTTTAGAGTCGCTGACGGGTCACATTCAAAGCCTTTTAGACGGAGCCATGCTAGCTGTTTCCCCCTGTTTTAAGTCTATGTGACAAGCTACGCTAACATGCTACAGCCTCCATGAAGCGCTATCTCATGTAACACTCAAAACATCAAACTGTATCTTGTATTGGAGCAGATTTTTTTATCTATCTTAAGATAATTCATCTTCCTGGACTGAATCTGGTTTGAGCCGATTTAAAATTCGAACCGAGGAATTCTTTAGGGAGTCACACAGACTTTCTTTTTTTTTTTTTTAAACCAGCTTCCTATTTCACTTCTCAACCTAACAGAACCAAACCAAGGAGCCATGTACAGACTGACTCACTACAAGCCTCTGATCCCATCACTAAAAAACAATAAAACCCGACATCCTCAGTTTTTACTCCTTACTCTCTGAAGTAGAAATCACTAAGAAGTGTAACTTTTCACAAACGGAAAAAAAAGAGGAAACTCTGAAATCAAAGCTGCGCACTAATGATCAGGACCGATGATCTTAGGGACTGATTCTTTATGAACTTGAGGAATTTGTGCAAAAAATGGGAAAAAGATCTACCAAAGTGAAAGCTCTCCTGTGGGAGTGGAAGGGAACAATTTCTTCTTCTTTGTTTTTGTTTGAGCTCAACATTTGGCCTTTGTTTTATCACATATAAGAACTAATTAGTCCGTCATTCGACACCCAAACATCTCTGTATTTGATTGAATCAGATTTTCCTCTAACGACAGCATTTTTCATCTCCAATTTCTACCTCTACACTTTCAGTTTCTATCTTCAATCTTTTGTTCATCCCGGACATTTACCTTGTACATTGACGTCAGCGTTGTGGCGGTAAGCGGCTGTTTAAAAAAAAAAAAAAAACAAGCTCTGACTGATTCCCTTTTTTTACGATGAAGTTGCACAAACAAACTCCCCATGCACGGTGCAAACTACTGTATGCATACACACGTCTTTAACTATCATCTCATTGTCTTTTAATTTGTGTCTTCTTTTTTTTTTTAAACAATAAAAAAAATTCTTGTTCACTCATGTAATATAGAGATATCAGACCCACTTGTTTTATATGTCGATTTTATTTCTGTAAAGCCTTAGTCCTCGTATTTGATTTTATTTTTGTAGATATGATTTTAAAAAAAAAGGATGTATAAATTATTTTCTTCTCCCTTGTTTTTAAAATTGGTGAGATTGTTTAGCTGCACAGGTGGAAAAAAAAGAGCTCATGTCTCAGATTCATGTGTTTTGTGAGATTAAAAAAGAAACTGGATAAAGAAAATGACTTGCGTGTCTGTGAGTGTTCGATCTTTGAAGTTAACCCTTCCCTTATTTTTAGGTGGAGTTAAACACTCGGACATCTGGTCACAACCATCCCAATTTCATCATTGTAACTGTAACTATAGACTGTATAAATATGGACGCTGTATCAGTGAGGTTGAATTTTGAAGCCCACCTGTGTTGGAAATGTCTCAAAGTTTCAGCAAAGAGCGAGAGGAGCTGAGGGGGGATTTTTTCCTCCTGACGAACGACTACAAAAGCCTATCAGATGACAAACAGATGTTTCTTTATTGATCAAATGTTTCACCCACATTCTTGTGAAAATTAATATTTGTAAAGCCCTTCTTAAAACAAGTTGATCACTTTGAATAATTTATATCCTTAATAAAACTTTGTATAGCTCGTAATAACTCCAGTACTTTATTATGGATGAGTTATAAACAAAAAGACTGAAGAACTGCATTTTATTTTTCTTAAAAAAAATTGGTAGTAGTCAAAAATGTATTTCAGTCTTTTTCATAACAAGCTCTTTAGTACAAACAGAAACTTTAACATGTAAGAGCAGATTTATAGCTGTAAAAATGGTGTAAGAAATAGGAGGACAAGATTTACTATTTGAGAGATCATTAAATGAATGTGTAAGATAAATTTAAGTATATTTAAAGTTTTTTAAGTTTGTGCTGCTATATTTTATTTTGAAGGTATTTGGCGGAAGCTGTGACGCACTCTCGCTTACTTTCCCAGCGATCTCTTCCACCGGTGCTGGATGCTCAGACTCAGCTCAGCGGGGCTCCGACTCACAGCAGCGGACAGCGAGATCGTGAGTCTCGATGCCTGTTGTGCAGCTCCGATGCCTCGGATTGAAATGCAACTTTTACCCGATAAAATCAAACCAAACAAACTTGGCTCACAGAATAATCGACTAACTGTCCGGTTCTGAAGGAGCCGGGACCCTGCGCACGGAGAATGGGAGTCTGGAGAAAGTGAATTTGGAGCGTTCAGAGGCACTTTTGTTTGAATCACTCGGCTCTTTGTGCAGCGGGTTGCTGCTTTTTCCTCTGTGGAAAAAAGGTAAGACTTTCCTGCATGCATTATGGGTAAAATGTGCCTCAACACGAGAATACCAGCTCAACAACGATTCGCGTTTCGTTTAAATATGTTTTATTCGTCATATTGTCCACTCTCGGTTTGTGGTCGGGACTGATGAGTTGGCAGATAACAGCATCGATCACAAATCAGCTCAAACTGAATTACACCAACCATCGTGAACGCGCACGCTCACAGGGTTTCTACAAGTCTCTACATGACTTCTACCCGTGCACTTTATCCATTTTGCGCTTTTACGCGTTGTTGTGCCAAATGGAAAAAGTCGTTTGATAGATTTCCTCCGCTCTTTCCACGCGTGAGAGTGGAGTTTGCTGTTTGCTGTTGCTCACGGCGGCATCACTCCATCCTGGGTGTGTTTGTTCTGCTTTGTCTCCAGCTCTGACTCTCTGGATTGTTTCCTCTAAACTAGCGCGCGCTCCCGCACTACCTCTAACTCTCAGGTCTCGGGGTTAACGTGTCGCTTTGATGGCTGTGAGTTGGTGTGTTTGTTTTGTAAAGGCCCTGAAGCCTGCTTGTGCTCGGGGTGCTTCAGGGGGGTCTTATTGAGGAAGCAGCAGCAGCAGCCACGCCTCGCTGGCCCACTGCCACCCTGAGGCCTGGAGGCCCCCAGGAGCCACAATTCCTCCAAAACGGACGTATAAAAACCAACACTACACTTGGAATTTTTTTTTGTTTTTTTTGTAGTATTATAATCAAAGTATATTGATCTGATTTGTTTAAAAGTGCTAGATCAAGTAAAAACGTATTGTTCCTATCTAACAGCATCCAGAGACAATCACATTAATGCTTGGAGAAACTTTTTGCAAAATCGTCACTTCTGTCTTTTCAGTGTGGTAACAGCTTCTGTCCTGGCCATCCTGTTTGAACACTGCACACGTGCAAAGCGCTCTCTACCCAGTGTCTGTTCGATCAGTGTGCGATTGATTACAGTGGGAGAGGCTCGCCTGTGCAATCAATGCGATTGACCGTCTCAGAGAGCTGGTTTTGTTCTTGTTTACAGTCAGAGAATGCACTTTTTAAAATCTGTCAGTTTTAGAGGTCGTTTGGCTGGAGATGCACGCTCACTTTTTCAAGTTGGATGGTCGACTGTTTCCATTGTGTTCATCTGTATTTACAGATTCTGGGTTTTCAGCATGTGAAATGAACTGGGTTCAGTTTGGAGTGCATGTGTGGTCTGAGCTCTGTTTATGCACACTTGACCATTTTTATTTTAGTTTTTACTCATCTGCATCTCGGTGGCAAACTTAACTCTTGTTAACTGCAAGTAAATCAGAAAGAAAGTGAGTTTCTTTTTTGGGCTCAGTATCGCTGAAGTGAGCCAGACTGAAACTCTTTTAACTAACTAGGACTTGAGCTGAACGAGCCTTACTTGCTATGGACCGAGAACTTCATTTATGTTGCAAACTTAAAACCAGCACAGAAAACAAAGTCTTGCCTGGAATTTGAATAAAGATAACATCGATCTTCGCTTGATTTACAGAGAAATGTGCATCCTTTCCCAGAGGTAAATGAAAACTGATGCATCATGTAGTTGAGGCTCTATCAAACATATAAATTCCCACAATGATCGTTGAATGGATGCTGAATGATGAACACATTTGACACTCACTGTCTTGTTGTGAATGACTCTTCAAATATACACGACCTGCACACCGCAGACACCTAAATATAGTTTCTTCATGTCGCGTGAGAATCTGCTTTCAGGTCAGCGTAATTTCCATTTTTAACAAGAAGTGTTCTGCGTGACATGATAATGAAAGAAAAGCCCAGGATGTTCTTCTTTTTCATTAAAATGTAATGTGGAAGGTTTTTTAAATGTTTTATCGACAGCCCAAAAGATGTTGTTTGGTTTCTGTCTTCGTGCTTGGCTGAAAACAGCATCAGTCTGTCCTTCATGATTCTTCAGATTTTAGACGCGTTTTAAAGTCTTGTGCCTGGCAGCAGAGAATGATCCTAACTTGATATATGTTCAGAAAGATGTGCAGCAGCTGGTCGTGACTAAAAAAGTGTGACATGGCTTCATTAGACCGTGGGTTGACCTTACAAGCTGGCTTTCATCAAATCAGTCTCCAGTTCACAGGAGCATGTGTAAAATCACCATTCACACTTTGCGTGTCTTTGTCGGGAGGCCGACAGAATCCTCCTGTACACTCGTGTATCGACCCCAGATGTTTCAACATTTAGTCATGTGTGCGTCACATGAAAGTCATTTCTGTAAACTGTGGTGTCTAAAACAGGAGATTCAGAAGGTTAAGCTACAAATTGACAGAGTGAGGAGTTTCATTATCACATTAAGAGTCCTTTTCATCTACAGCCAGTTCAGGAAAGTACCTCTTTAAAAACAAACGCTGTGGACTGTCCAGTGAGAAACCAAACTAAATGTGGAAAACAAACAGATTTCAACTTGAAAACAACAAAGATATCATTCAGACCTTTTTGTTTTTTAACTTCCTGTATTAATGTACAGCAGTCTTTTTGTACCTGTAAGATCTACTCCAGCTCTCAACATTATATTCAAACATATTAAGCTGACCTTATTATTATTTTTAATCATGTCCATATTGACCAAGAATTTACTCAGATGCTAAGCTAAAGCTAGCAGTAGCGTAGCTCCCAGACGAGCCATCAAAAAACTTCGGACTAAATGCAGATTTTATTTCTCAAACGATTTCTGTTTTTACTTCATGATAAGAAAAAGAGACCTGATTAAATTATAGTCCAGGATAAAACCTCGTGATCCATAAATTCTTTACAAAATCAACCGAGGAGAAGAATGAAGCTACTGTTTAAGTTCAAGACGAACACCAACTGGTATCAGGACACCAGGATGTTTACAGCGGACTACTTGACTTCAATTTTGAGTCACACCACTGTTGTTTAAAACAGTTTAATTTAAATGGATCAGAGCTCACGTTTAGCTAGCTCGTGTAGCGCAAAACAAGCTAGCCACGTAACACTGATTTTTAACGTCCATCTGCTTTATTCAGCGTTTTAATTTATTTAAAAACAGTAAGTCCACAATTTTTTTAAGAGATCTCTATGGCTCTTCACTTCTGAAGAAAAAAAACTCAACACATAATTTTATCGTAAAACTGTGTTACGACGAGCTGGGAAAAACCTGCTTTTTAAGAACTGTCTTCACAGAAAATGTTTTATACCGGCGGCTTTGATTTGCCAAAAGACAGAATTATACTCAAGAAAAACAATGTGCGTCAGTTTAATCATGTCAGAATTAAAGCCTCCTGAATGATTAGTGTCTTTTTCTGTCTTCGTAGGTGAGGAGGGGGGTTGTATAGTTGATTTTCTGGTTGCTGTGACAACAGACCCCCTTCTGTCTTTTCTCACCCCTTGTATCCCATTCATCACCATTGTAGTGGTTTGAGCTCTGTTGCCCCCGGAGACCGCAGGGGGCCGTTGAGGAATGTGGCGTCTGGACGAGTACGTCTCTCACATGGACCCAAAACAAAGAAAACAAAACAAATCATAATTTCTTTCTTTGTTTCAGTATCGCACCGTGTTTAGTCTCTGAAATCATACCGTGTTTTTGAACCATTCACGTTTTAAAACTTCAACGCTTGGAGCTGCTTTCATATTCGGCCTCCGCCCCTTGCATGCTGTGAACACAGGAGATTTGGAGCCCAGAATAGAGCTTGGCGTAATGGCCCTATTGGTTGGGAGCACGCTCAGGTCCAAATCACTTGAGTTGGCTCATAAAAAAATCTGTCAAAGCGGAAGAATGGGCTCAGCCACGTCTTATGTGACTGAACGTATACACATGGATGCTTTCACACACTGCAGAGTGCCAGCAGAGAAACAATACTGTCTCTCTTGTTGTTTCTGTTGCTTGGTTTCTTTCCCTCCACGGTGCCTTCACTCCTGTCTGATATGACGAATTATCTTCCTCTCTCACACCGTCTTCTCCAAACGAGCTACTTCTGTCATTTATCTTCCTCTTTCTCACCCTGTCTTCCTTCCTCCCTTATACTTTTTTTTTTTTCCTCCAGGCCTCCAAGATAGATTCCCTCAGGAGTAAAGTGGACTTGCTGCGCCTCCCTCTGTCCCTTTCCTCCAAGTCAATCAGCGATCGCAAAAGCCAGCTGGGCGTGGTCTGGGAGAAAGGCGGTGGCTTGGGGGCAGCAGGGGCCCGGAGACCACGCCCACCGCCAGCCTCAGACATGGACAACGAGTCGACATACTCGGGCTATTCCTACAAGTCGTCCCACTCGAGGAGCTCCCGTAAACACAGGTAGGACCACAAGTACTTAAGATTACAAACACACTCGAACTTATGAAGATTTAAATTTTTGAAGTTACATTTTTAGCTCTTTTTGAAATATTTTTAGAACTTAAAAATATCAGGACTAAACCGAAAACAAAGATTCTAATTGACTAGAAACCAAACATAATACAATACAACATACACGTGTCAATAACCGACTTGTCCGCTTTCCTTTCCAGGGAGAGGAGGGACAGGCAGCGCTCAAAGAGCCGTGACATCACCTTACGTGGAGACAAATCGCTGCCGATCCAGGCTACCGGGGAGCCGCTGCTGGACGCAGAATCCACGAGAGGAGATGACAGGGTCAGAGATTAATTTGACTGGGGGGGAAAAATCTAGTAATATGGGAGAGTATCTGTGATAAAAATGTTCCGATAGTCACTTTATCCATAATTGCTAAAATCGGCGGATATTATCGGCCGCTTGATAAATCGGTCAGGCTCCACAATTTGTGTTTGGGGATCATTTAGTTATTTGGCTCTACATCAATAGATTGATGCTCCTTTCTCTCTTCAGGATGACAACTGGGGTGAGACGAACACTGTGGTCACGGCCACCTCCGTGGACAGCGCCTCCAACGAAGACCTGGCACGGCTCTCCAAGGACCTTGAGGACTCTTTGCCGCTGGACTGTCGCCGTTACCTCAGCCCAGCGTTGGGTGCCATCTTGGGGCTCTTCGCCCTGGTCACTCCTCTAGCCTTCCTGGCTCTCCCACAGCTCCTGTGGCGGGACAGGCTCGAGCCCTGCGGCACGCCGTGTGAGGGCCTTTACATCTCTCTAGCCTTTAAGCTCCTTATTCTCCTCATCTCCACGTGGGCGCTGTTTCTCCGCCCGCCCAGAGCCTCCCTGCCGCGTTTCTTCATCTTCCGCTGTCTGCTGCTGGCGTTGGTGTTCCTCTTTGTGGCGTCTTATTGGCTCTTCTACGGGGTGCGTGTGTTGGACTCCAGGGAGACGGACTACAGGGGGATTGTGGGCTATGCAGCGTCCCTTGTGGACTCGCTGCTTTTCATTCAGTACCTTGCCCTGGTGCTGCTGGAGGTCCGACATCTGCAGCCCGCGTTCTGCCTGAAGGTGGTGAGGACTTCTGATGGAGCCAGTCGCTTCTACAGCGTGGGTTGTCTCAGGTGAGTGTGGGTATGATATCAACCATTACCTGAACAAAAACAGGTCGTTACATCTGTTGATTAGCTTTATAACTGTGCCAGTCCAGACTTTGCTGTTAGCTGAAAACAACAGACTGTTTTTCACTGTGAGATATTTGAAGCTTTTATAAACTCTGACATTCATCAATGTCAAAAATTCTATGATCTAAACTCTACACTTCTTTCTTAATTTCAGCCAATTATCAGCCAAGTCCACCTTCAGAAAAATCCTTTCACCTTGTTGTTAAAAATTTCAAATAATCTTGAGCAAATTTGCTGCCTTGCAGAGAAATGCTTCTACTTTCATCATCAATAAAGAGCGCTAGACATCTTACCTAAATGTAACTTCTGATATATCATGTCAACATAACTTGAAGTGGATTATTTTTGCTTAATTTCATACTGTTCTGCACAATACAGTAATTCAACATTTAGTCGTAAGCACTACCCAAGAACAGGCCACACGTGATCTGTATGGTTAGATGTCACCTTTTTATTCAGATTAACTTTTCTACTTTCTTAGCCCCAAGTCTTCATTGTCTCAACGTTTCACGTGTTTTCATATTTCTTGGACTTATTTTGGCCTTTATTTCTGTTTAAAAGCAACATTTCATTTTCAAGAAAAGGAGTTTTTTTCCCTGACAGTTTTGTAAATGTAGACGGGCCAGTGGTTGGCCTGTGGTAATCCACCACTTCCTCCAGTTTATGGGTAAAAGTGCAGAGTGTGACACTCACTGATAACAGCTCTGCTCAGGCAGTTTAGGCAAGGCATGTTCATTCACAGTACCATACAGACATTAAAAAAGAAATACAATAAAACAGCTTAAGGAAAGAATGCAACAGAAATTTAAAAAAAAAAAGTGCAAAAGAAAGATTGTACATCATCATCAGTTAAGTGGAATCATGTATTTCTCTCCTCCTGTCTTTTGTAATCCAGCATTCAGAGGGCAGCAGTCTGGGTTCTGGATCAGTACTACACTGACTTCCCGATCTATAACCCTGCCTTGCTTAACTTACCCAAGTCCATCCTCTCCAAGAAGATGTCTGCATTCAAGATCTACAATCTTGGGGAAGGTAAAAGGATTGTTGTTTAATCCTAAAAAAAAAGAAACATTTTCATTGAGCTCATGACTCATCTGCAGTTTCCTTTCATGGAAACATTTTAAATACACAACAACAGCACGTTGCTTTAGTTACAGTAATGTGTAGCCAGTCATATGTGTATGTTAGTAATGCAGGATATATTTAGCAATATATTCATCTATGTACATCACTTCTGTTACCATGACAGACAAACTGTCATTTAGTTTAGTACTAATAAAGGAATTGAAAGGACTTTATTTGGCTTGCTTGCTCAGGATGTTGAACTGCCAATTACATGAACTGGTTGACTCAATTCGAGTGTTTCTGTCCACAGAGAACAGCACAAATAACTCTTCAGGTCAGTCCAGATCCATGATCGCAGCCGCTGCTCGGAAAAGAGACAACTCCCACAACGAGTACTACTACGAGGAGGCAGAGTTGGAGCGGAGACTCCGTAAACGAAAGGCCAGGTAAGACCAAAAACATCCACAATGTGAGATACGAAGTGAGTTCTAAGGCCATTTCAATTTTAAGCCCCGCCCCCACACATTTCTCCTCCCAGACTGGTGGTGGCAGTAGAGGAGGCCTTCACCCACATCAAGCGTCACCAGGACGAAGAGGTTACGGCGTCCTCCCCCAAACACCCGCGGGAGCTGATGGACCCGAGGGAGGCGGCCCAAGCCATCTTTGCCCCCATGGCGCGAGCCATGCAGAAGTACCTCCGCGCCACCAGGCAGCAGTCTTATCACAGCATGGAGAGCATCATGAACCACCTGCAGTTCTGCATCTCGCACAACATGACCCCCAAGGTAAGTCAGGAAGTCAGGAAGTTAGGAGTTACGTTCATTTCCTTTTAATCTGTAGTTGTATACTATTACTTGTCCATAGAAAACAGAGTGTCATCTGCGTATAAAGAAACTTCATTTGAATTTCCTTAGATTTCTGCCTGAATTTGTATTTTTTTGGAGTATATTTAATGCTGGTATGTCCCTTACCTAGTTACTTTATAACTATGACTATAAGAGTCATGTTAAAGCAGCAAACACCAGCATGTAAATGTTATTTAGCTACAGGAGTTAGATAACGCAACCTTTGAAAAAATTGCATTGATTCAAAATGAACTTTCTCTGTAATCACAGTAATCGTCACCTCCACCCTGCTCGTCTTTGTGAAACTGATTTGTACACTTTTTTTTTGTTGTTGTGTCATTTAAGGCCTTTCTTGAGTGTTACCTCACACCGGGACCCACGCTCCAGTACCTCGACACCAGCAGAGGGCGCCAGTGGACACTAGTAAGCGAGGCGCCGGTGACCACTTCTCTACGTCAGGGCCAAGTTTTTTCGCTTAGTCGTCCAGACTTCTCCCTGGTCGTGACAGTGGCACCTCTTCCCTTCTTGCGTCTGAGAGAAGAGTTCATTGACCCGAAAAGCCACAAGTTCGTCATGAAGCTCCAGTCAGAGACTTCTGTTTAGGCAGAGGAATAACCAACCGAGGAAAAGGAGGAGGATGAATCCAAAACACTTTTTTTCCCTTTTTTTTTAAATATACCTTTTGGGGGTATTACATTTTTACTTCACATGAACATACTTTAAAGAACAAAAGGCTATGTGTCACCCACCCACCATCTCTGAGCTTATTCCTCTTTCGAGTTCTGGTGAAAAACCTAAATTTAGACACTTTCCTTTTAAAACTGACTCTTCCCTTGAAAATGCTCTGCTGGTTGATGATGACACTACAGAAGTAGAGCAGGTTTTTAACACTTTTAACACGAATGAAATCATTTATTCTCACCATTTCTTATTCATTCTTGGAGAATATACCCATGTAGGTATAATGTGTGTGGTAAGTATTCAAGTCTGAGGTGGGGTGCAGTTGACCTTTTTATGTGTCAGACTTGAGAGGTCTATCTTTAGTCGGAACTATCCTACTTATCTGTTCCTGTTTGAACTTCTTGTTTTCAGATAGGTTTGTCCTTTTAAATGAAAAAGGAAGTCAGACTTTTGTATGAATCAAATAGAGGTGAAATGTTTCTTCTTTAAAGTCAACGACACTGAAAAATGAACGTAAAGACTATGAAACAAAAGTATGTAGACACTGGATGGATATAGTGTACTGACTGTTTAGTCTTCAAGGTGTCTGAATTACAGTATGTTCTGCTCCAGTTATGTTTCACAACTTTTCATTTTTTGATTTCCATCAACAGAAATATGTTTTAATGGCTAACACTAGACAGGAACATGACCACGTAGAGGGAAAAATAAAAAGAAACTGGACCTAATTGCTGAACTAAATAAAAATGTCTTAAACAAAAAGGCAAAACAAGAACATACTTTATTTGAATTAAAAATGTGCAAAAAAAATCCACAAAAGAAACTCAGAGTCAAACACCGGAGCACAGGAAAGGGGAAAATGTAAGAATGGTGTGACAACAAGAGTGAAGGAACACTGAGACTAAATACATAGGGTTCATTAGACACAGGTGAGACTAACAACAATGAGGGCGATCAAAACTGGAGGGAAACACACAGAGGCAGCATTAAACACGAGGCAAGAAACATTTTATTAACATTCAATTTAGCACGCAAGGTTATGCTAACGTCACGGTAGCATCCTAGTACTGTAGATGCTAATTTATTAGCTTTAATTGAAAATCAGCACATATTCACATCTGTGAAACCACAACCATTCAATCATTTGGGTGATGTTGCCTTAAAAACATTTAGATAAAATACGAATCAATAAAACTACTTCCACATCAGGTTAACAGCCTGTATGATGTTTGGAGAAATAAAGAAGCTGATATGAATATTTCAATCAATTATTTTTATTTGTCTAGCAACAGTTCAGAACACATTTTCCCAGGTAATGTAATACTATGTACATTTATCACACGACCAAATGAGATCGTAGTCCCACTTACAAGCAGTTCACATGGACGTCTGATGTCGTTGTGCTTTTTTAAATTGTTTTGAATTTACTGAAAATTAAGCTTCTAACATTTGTCTAAAAAATGTATTGATGCACTGTGGTTTTTTTGTGTTTTTTTTAGGATTTAGCAGATGTAAAGACTTTTTATAATAAATGATGTCACCAGGAGTTTTTGGTCTTATGTTAGTCACAAGTTGTCTCGAGGTTAATCTGCGTAAGTGAGAAGGGAGGGAATGTGGGTGTAAAGTGACGGTTCCCCATTTTATGACTTTAATCAAGTCAACATAAGGAATACATAAAATATATATTTTAAATTTATTTGAAGTATTTATAAACCAGAAGTATCAACATATTTCTCGGTGTCAATTTCATGTTTGATCGTCTTAAAACAACTGACATAAGTTCACCCATGCTCTTACCGTACATGGTCACGTGGGATTGTCACTCATAGCATTTAAGAGGAAGTCTGTTTCCTGCCATAATCTTTCTAGTCACTTAGAAAAGATGAAACCTGGCAGGTTCCTTCGTGGTCTATTCCTCCAAGGTATGTTTTATTTTAACATTTGGTCTGACTCATTGAGAAGAACCTATACAAACCAACAACTCTGAAATGTTATGGGGGGGGAAGGGGGGGTTGTAAATGGAAAGAACGTTACTTCCTGGGTTACAGAACTAGAGATGCTATGAAACGTGGACAAAGGGAAAGTAGATGTATAATTAGCAATACTCTTGAAGTATTTGACCACTTTTTAATGAAATTGTGCTCTCAGACCAAATGCAGGATTTGTATTGTATAATTAGCGGTTTACAACATTTCTAATTTACCTTGTCAATAGTGTAATTAAATCTAAAGCTAACCTAAAGTACTTAGACTTTTAACATACTCATTTATTTATTCAAATCATATCCTAAAAATATATCAGCTTTCAGCTGTAGTGCGTGGTAATAGTTGGCTGGCTGCTTGTCCCTGTACAAGGTAACAGGAAATAAAAAGAGCTTCTTAACTAAAATTAGGCTACAAGGTTAAAGGCCACATATTGCACTTCTTTTTAAGAAGTTTAATTAACTTTCAGAGCTCCACAAAACATGTCTTTGAAGTTTCTAGATATTCATCCACTCTGATCCTTTATTTAATCATGCCTGTAAACCCCTCACTTTCAGCCCTGTGTTTTTGTTTATAAAAAATTAACTAAAACTAAAAACAGGCTGTTTCAGTGTCTGTAGCTTTAAATGCAAATAAGCTGCATGTGTCTGTGACCATAAGAAGTAACTAATCCTATTCATACACATTTGTATGCAATTAGACATTATACATATCTATTATACATTCTCAAATTAAAACTGAAAACAATAATGTTTTAAAACAGATACTAAGGAATGATAAGTTTTCCACACTATGTCCCGCCCTTTTTCACTAGAATACAAAATTAGCTGTTGTTGAATTTTTCATTTGACCCCCAAGTTACCAGTTACAAAAGCCGTACACCTAATGGAGCTGGAAACAAAATGTTTTGTTGCCTTTGCCTTCTTTATTAAAAACTAAAATTAAGAATTTCTTCTTTAGAAAAGTGTGGCTTATTTTCCACTTTGCACCTGAGAGCTGAGTGTGATCATGCTCAACCGTTTTTTCTTGTTGTTGTAAAAGTTACACTTGTGGAAACCGTCATGGGTGCCACAGGGTATGTAGGAGGGAGCGTTACTTTGGCCTCAGGAGCAGACCCGACTTGGAACCTCTCCTCAATCGAGTGGTCGATATTCAAGAACTTTACGTGGATTGCCACCTTTCGCAAAGGAAAAGAAAACCTTGACCGGGTTGATCGATACAAAGGAAGACTCATTCTGAACACCACCACAGGTAACGGACATCCTTCACCTTTAACTCTGTCTTGACATACTATATATATATATATATATATATATATATATATATATATATGTTTGTTTGTTTTTTCCACTAGGTGACTTGACGATCCATAAATTGACCAAAGAGGACAACATGGTGTACAATGTGGACTTTGTCAACACTTTGGGACAGGACAACTCCTCCAGAATTTATCTCACAGTGAATCGTAAGAACCACTTATATTCAAGACTAACTTAGATAGATATTATATTAGCTAGCATGGAAAGCGGCTTTGGATAAAATATGACTGACTGTAACCTGTTTTCTTTAAACCCTTGTGGAAGTGGTGGAGCTGGAGGGGCTAAAATCAATAAAGAAAATTGAAGTGATGTGTGAGAGAAATAACCAGACTTCCTGCTTGAACTTAACACTGAGCTCCATGACGCTAGAATGCTAAAAGTGTATCACACTTCACAACAAATCAAGACTTTAGCTTTTTCAGCTGGATTTGGATTTTGACAATGATACATCTTAAAATCTGATCCCCATCTATTAGTAGTAGATGGAGGGACTTGGGTTAGCAACTGGAGGTTCAAGTCTCAATGTGGACCAAGTCTGGAAGTTGGTCCGGTAGCTGGAATTTGCCCTTGTGGGATTAATCAAGTTAATCTTGTTCATTCAACTCCTGCAGAACACCTTCAGGCACCAACCATCCAGACGATCTCCAGCACGCGGTTAGACGGAGGCTGTTTGAATGTGCTGAATTGTTCTTCAACAGAAGATGTTGACTTCTCCTGGCGGGTTGCACCTTCCAGTGGGACGATCTACAAGAATATAAAAGTTGATGGCAAACACGAAGTTCTTACTGTATTTCTGAACACCACACAAATCGTCATCAAAGTCTCCTGCGTCTCTACGAGGAATACGAAGAGCAGCTCAGCGGACATCACTACAAAATGTGATGGTAAGGTTACAATGAGGGAGGATGAAAAAAATAGACAACGCTTGAAACATTTTTATTTTCGTTAGATTGTGTTTCCTAGAAACCGTTGTCAATGTCAAGTTTGTCTTTTTTACTTCCCAGTTCTACTAATTCAACATTTAAGAGCTTCATAATGCTAAACCTCATCCTAATTAATCCTGCTGCTAATGTTGTTTATTTAATGTTGTTTTAGACATCCAGTCAGTGTCAACTGCCAGTCCAAATTATTCATATGCTATCCTATTTTTCATTGGAGCATTCTTGGGAGTTATGCTAACAGTGATCTATTTTCAAAAAAGGTGAGTAAGATTGATCATGTATTATTTGTCTTTCTTCCTCCAAAGAGAAAGGGGGTTATGTTCAGAAGAGACAAATCTCTCTATCTTGTCTTAAGTCGAAGGTTTATCATCAACAGTTTTACTGATATCTTATAATTACAGTCTATGGAGCGTTCAATAAAATGTGGAACCTCGGGGGGCTTAAATGAAACTTAGGATAAGTAAATATACAAAGAGTTGAACACAAATCTGTATAAACTGGAAAATGTTTTTTTTACAGACAAAGTTTCTTTTGCCTTCTTTGATCAGCTTCAGTTACTGCTATTGTAAAATGTCATTTATCTATATAATATTATTATAATATAGTTTTGTTCAAACTGTGTTCATGGCACCAAAAAAGTAATTCTATTTTTCCCATCAATCTTTATTTTCAAGGAACACTGTGTAAATAGAAAAAAACATCATGATGAAAAAAGGTAAGCTGGCTTTTCTTTGTCTCAAAGTTTTTATCTTTCAGAGTTCATAATGTTGACATGTTTTTCTTTCCCCCTCAGTCAGCTTGACACAAGTACCGCGAGGAGAGGAAAGACGACAATCATCATTGAAGGAGACTACAGTGTTTCTGTAGCAGTGGTGTCCAAACTTTTTTTCTTGCGGGCCAAAGTTGTCGCGTTAGAATCGCTCACGGGCCACATGTTTTTTTTTGTTTTGTTTTGTTTTGAAATATTGGAAGGAACTTTTTGTATTTTGACCTCTTCATAAAATAATGTAAATACACAATAAGTAATTGCAGTGGGAAACTGTTGTGTTCTAATTTATTGGAAAGAATAGTCAGGCTTTTATAGGTCTCCCTCGCTAACATGTAAAAGAAAAAAAGAACGAAATATGCCATCTGATGAGGCCTGGGGCCAAAATCTTCTGATTCTTCGATTTGAAGTCAAGGGCCACAAAAAATCCACTCAAGGGCCACAAATGGCCTCCGGGCCGCACTTTGGACACCCCTGTTCTATAGCAATGGTGGGATTGTGTAGTGTTATTTAAAATAAAACATTTTTTTTCTTAAAAATACTTTTGTCACTTTGTGAAAGAAGCAACGCACGAGTCTGCAGAGACCTGAACTGTAACTCGTCGACAGCCCTGTCATACAATAATATGACAAATGATCTTGCTTATTGGATCTTGAACCCACATAAAGGTGAGAAGTTATCAAGTGAAATATTTTAACTAAAAGTATGAAAGAATGAGCTGTTACAGGGATTGAATGTAATTTAATATGACCAGTTTTGCAGGATGACACACAGTCTAAAGAAAGGTTTCAGGAGTACAGATAACCACGTGCTTGGATAAGAAGACTCAAACACACAGAATATATTTTAATAATATAATCTCAGTATTTACAGAATGTACATTTGTGTGTTAAATTGGTGCAAACTGAACAAAACTGGTTCCAGGCTGTGAAATTCTGTCACTGTAAATATTAAAAATGTACAATAGATCCACATTTTAACAATCGACTTTCTCTATGAAAGTTAAAAATTAACAATTGAAATGCAATTATCCCAAACTGAATATTTTACAAAAAAGGAAATGCGGATTAAAGAGCAAATCAGAGCTGTGCCCATTTTAAATATCTTAACCTTTCCATTGGTTTATAGAGTTTATGTGTTGGCCCAGTAGGGGGCTCTAAACTCTCTGTGCAGCACGTCATCTTCATGCTTCGTGGTCTCAACGCCCCTATTCAAAAAATATATGAATTTCAAGTCAAGTCATTATGTTTTAGCTCTTTTCCTCAGCATTAAATCTTTTTTACTAGACTCTGAACAGAGTCCACATGTTGCTTTAATATTCAAAAGAAGTTTAAATTCTTGTAGCAATACATCGAGTCCTCTAGGCAATATCTTGGTAGGGGGACACAGAGGCCTTCCTCATGCGATTCAACTGGATCTTGTCGTAAACCGTCGCAGGCTGAAAGAGGAAAGATTGAAAACAAGCAAACATCACTGACATGACAAACACAACAGACATTAAGGCTTCTTCTATTATAATCAAGTTTCATAAAGAATGTGCAACTTTTTCGATCCAGTAGATGTCGCCTTTGAGCACCAGAATGAAACCAAAACTAGCTGTGGTTTGGCGACGCCTCCACCTAACAGCCTTTAAGAAAAAACAAAAAAACTTACCACTGGTGTGACTGGCTCGTCTCTGTTCTCTATTGTTTCGTAAACCGAGCACGGCTTCATGGTTGATAAATTCCCCTTTAGGTTAAAAGTTGCATCCAACACAAACAGGAAATGGAAAAAACAAACAAACACAAAGTGGTTAAATAATGAAATAAATTCCTGTCACAGGAATGAAGATGTAGATGATTTATGGATCTGTTCACATCATGAGTTTACTTACAGCTTCAAATGCAACTTCATTGATGTCAGCGTACAAAGTCTGGTCGACGAACTCAACATCTGTTGGTGGATTTAAATGGAGATGACAAAAACGTGTTAAAAATAAACAAGCAATCGTTAATGATTTAAAACATTTAAACCTGTACATTTTGAATGAAACTTAAAGTCTGTAAGGAGTGAAAATTAACACGTGCAGTGGAATAACATTACTGGTTTGATTTGCCCTCCAAGGATTACATTAGAGTTAAATGTCACGGCTTGTAGAAATTACAGCCTTGACAATCTAATGTAGAAAATCCCAAATGGTTTGAGCTGGACAGTCATGGTTAAACGTCACTAACTTGGGAGTTTCTCTTACCCTCGCTTTTCTGTCTGCAGTGGCAAGCAACCACTATTCCAACAATGAGGATCACCAGCAGTATAGCTGCAGCCACACTGATGACTATGATTATGTCTACTTTCCCTGCAAAAGAGAATATTTTCATCATGGTGTACGTATGTTAAAAAAACAACAACAACAACATTGTGATTGGTTGATCAAAATGACCATCAGGCTTTTTTTGGGAGAAAAATTGAAAATGTTTAGAAATAAAAGGTGCAAAAACAAATCATCAAGAAATTAAACTTGGTGAATGAAGTAGTTGATGGTTAAAAATATACAACAAACTCAAAGTGAGACATCAGAAATAGTCATCATGATACTTATCATCAACATGTCTATCTTTACTTTCTCCTCCTGTTTGCTAAACCATCAAACGTTATGGCAAGTTTCACATGTAAGATTTCATGAGCACGCTCTAAATGTTACTCATCATTACTCTGTAGTTGGAAGAATATAGTTATCGCTATCTTTGTTTTTTAAGCTAAATAACACAAATTAAAAAGTATCAAACAGGAAGTAACGCTAGAGAGAAACGTCTGAATACAGCAAACTGTCAACAATGTGTTTCCTTCCTGTCATCCACATATGGTCACTTATGATTTCCAAAAAAATACAAGATTGGGACGGCCACAATGTTGGATTCAACAATTACAAATGAAAGTCCATAAACAAGTAGATGCCACCACACTTGTGCATTATTTTCTTTTGGTTGATGCTTGTTTAGGTTATAGTAATAACTGGGGTTCTCTGAAAAGCAAGTGTAGGCTAAAGTTTTTACGCAAAGCTGTTTTTGACAGATTAGTCTGTTAGATTGAAGAAGTGGTATTATAAATGTATACATTTTTTACTCATTAATTCAATGGAATAATTGAGGGCTTCACTCAAAATGTGGTTACACAATAGAGATGGTTTTTTTTATACCTATAAATATTTTTATCAGTAAACTTTTGGTTGATTTTATGAAAACATGTGTGAAGAGACAGACCTAATCTTTTGAATCTGTTGTTGTGTTTCCATTCGTTGATGGCTTTATAGATACAGATGGACTAGTAGTCGAACCATTATTGAGTAAAACCAGCTCCTATTTTTCTTGTTCATCATCACCAGTTAACAGTCATAAAGACATTAATAAAGCAAAGCTTAACACTAATAAGCCCCAACCACTCTGCTGTACCTACTTGTTTCCTCTTTTGTGTTTACATGTTGTGTATCGATGGTGCACGTCATTGTTCTGGATGCCGACATCTCGCTGACAGAATTGTGAACGGTGCAGTTGAACTTTGTCTCTCCATCTTCTGTCCTCAGGTTGTATTGCAGCCTGGAGCCATTTCTGATTTCGTTCCCTACAGTCCATTTGTAGCTGACATCAATATCAGAGTTCACACTGCACTGGAGCAAAACTGCACATGAGTTGGTGGAGGATTGCCAGGTGGAGTTTCCAGTCAGGTTAGGCTGTTGTGTTATAGAATCTGATGAAGAAATCGAGGGAGAAAAGAGAGAAGAGCAAAGTCTAAATCAGACACAGTAGCTTAATAGTTTAACTGAATTTGGTTTAAAAGTTTTTTGTACAAAAGAAACACTACAAATGTCAATGTGGCAGAACAAGACCCACAAACTGTGAAGTAAAACCAGAGGCCTTTCCTCTATTTGCTTCAAAAATATAAACATGTTTCAACAAAGAAAATATTTGACAATAGGTGAGAGGAAAAGCAACAACCTGAATTCTCGCCTGTTTGAAGAGAGAGATTGAATCAGCAGGATAACTTATCATCAAGGTATCAGGAATGACCAACTCAAATGTGAATTTCTAAAGTTAAATAATTCACAACATTTGCAATTTGACCAATGTCAGAACATATTTTCATTGAAAGATTTTTTTTAGGATATCATTTCTAAAGACAAACATTTGAAAAAAACTGCAAACCTGGGGTAACAAGAATGATAGAAAAACAAAGAATCTTACCATGAACTTTCAGAGTGACTGTGACACCGGGCCTTTGTGTTTCTCCATCTGATACAAAACTGAATTCACCAGAATCCTTCAGAGTCAGGTCTTTCACTGTTAAATTAAAGCTTTTGTGGTCCAGTTTTAATCGGCCCTTAAATTGTTTTTCATCAACATTGTTATCTGTGTCTGCAATCGTTGACTCTCCAAATTTCCACTTTGCGTAAGTGACTCCTTCAGTTGGTAAGCACGATGACAACTCCACTGTGTCCCCGACTTTTCTATGGAGGACATGTTGACAACTCTGAGCCTGCACATCTGAAACACAAGAGCAAATTTATCTCTATAAAAGTACATGTCAAACTTAATATTGTTTTTTAGGCTAAATGTATAGAAGGCCTTTTTTCTGTGTGAAATACAAATTAAAGTGATGTGAAAGACTAAACAATATAACTGGAAAATAAAACAACTGTCAGGCATATAAATGTCTGAGGGAAGACATCCTTTTGAAAAAGTGAACAATATTCAATACAAAAGAAAAGACAATGAAGAAAGACATACTGTAACTGTATTATTTATGTGTTGAGTTAGGGTATCAGATATAAAGGGTAGCATAGCAACCATAACAGCTAACATTAGGGGGAAAGCGAAGCAAATTTAGAAACAATGCAAATTGAAAAACACATGCAAACGACCAAAACTGACTGAGCTCTGTTGCTAACACCAGAAGTGATGCTTGTCAACAGGCAAGGCGGGCAACTGCTGGGGGGGTCCCAGAAGGTTAAACAAATTTTGCAATGACAGTAGGAAACCTCCCTAATAGGGCCCCATCTGACAGCATTCACTCTCACTGCCCTGCAACGGTCTCTAGAATCTCCACTAGCTAACACACCACCTGTACTCAGAGCTGTACACCAGGCAGGGTAAGCAAGCTAAAGATGCCACTGCTGGGTAAACTCTCCTCCAGTTTCTCACCTCAATAATTCTCACATCTATCAGGATTTCCGGAGCTGGAGCTAGCACTAGCTGCAGGGCTAACAGAGCTCCATTGCTAACAAGAGTCAGCTAAGAGAGCTGCTGGATGTGTTGCTAACTTAAGCTACTTTAGTGCAGCTATATGTCCATCAGACAACATAAAACAGTATAGTCCTGGGGGTTTTCTATGTTTTTTATGTAAATGTGTGTTTTTGACTTTGCATTGTTTATGTATAAGCAGCACGATAGCACCTTTTGCTGTTTTTTACATTCGTAAATGTTTTTGAATTTGCTTTGTCTGAATTTGATGCACAAGTTCCTTATAAGTTGTTTGGGCTGTTGCCAGTCATTTGCCCTTCTGACCTCCATAGAAGGGTGAGGGGTAAAAAATAAAAATACATAACTTTAAAGGATTCAATATGTTACAATCGTGCCGCTGTATAAGGCTCTAAGCTTAATGTGTAAAAATGGTGTTTGAGTGCTTAAAAAAGCAAAGCACAGCATACGATGACACAAAACAGGAAACATCATAGGCATCAAAATACCACATAGGACACTATTACAGATGTAATACGTGAGTAGATGGCATTGTGAGATAATGAGAGAAAAAAAGAAAATCCACACATTATGAAAGACTTCACACGCCCCCAGTATAAGTCAGTAGCAGTATAACAGCATCTGTGTCAACAGTCACGTCTGCTTTTCTCTGAACAATGACAGGGGACTTTCATTAACCACAACAAACAGACTTAGTTTCCTGACGTCATCATAAATTACTCGGACAGACGAACATTTTAATTGAATCAATGTTTGTATTATTGTTTGTCTTGTCAGACTGAAAACTGAAAAGAAAATTGGGGGTCCGATATCCTGTAAGTAGCTCTTTCATGGTGTCAGATAGTCCATGTAAGACTATCAATAAAATCTGTTGTTGTGGCTTGTGATCTTTTATTTATTTTTTATTTTTAAATTAGCAGCTGACACTATTGACTTGTTATGTTTTAGTTTTCTCCCTTCACAGGCTTAAACACTATAGTCTTTTATGCCAACCAGGTTAACACTTACTCATTTAGAAAGAAAAAGTATCAAACCACAGACTATGATCTCGATAACAATGGCACAGTCAAAGTTTCCCCTCAGCGCTGCTGTTCAGACTTTTTCTGTCAGTGCTTCTGGTTGAGGTTTTGAATTCTTATGAAATGTTCACATGTTTTGATTGTCCTGTGCATGGATCTATTTTCGGGAGGATGGGCATCACAACAATCTTCTAACGTTTGCTTGCTTTTAACTAAGTATCGATCCCATATTGAAACATGAACTACCTCTAGTTCACGCCTACTTCTGCAAATACTCTTTACATGTCCACACCCTCGTGATCCGTTTTAACCAGTAAAATGAATACGCTATAATTAAAGGAATTACACTTCACAGTAAAACTTTTTTTTTTTTTTTTTTTTAAGAAAAAACATAAAGAGGGAATTACTGGAAGAGAAAGGATGATTCATCCTTTTGTTCCTGTCTAAGCAGTTATAACAGTTAATACAGTTTGACCAACTATGATTTCTTTTTTTTAGACGATCTAGAACATACATGTATGTAAATTATAAAGCATTTTTTACCAACCATAAGGGAAAACAACAAAGAGGAAGCTAGTAAAGCAGAAGGTATGACCCTCCAGTTCCAAAGGTTAAGCCGAGCAGATACAGCAGAAAAATCTGCTGACACAACACAAGGAACCAAAAGAAAGTCTGATTCGTTTGACGAATGTTAACAGAGAAAGAGATTATTTCACTTATCGTGACATAGTTCACAATCAAGGAATTGGAGCATAAAGGTTCTACTTTCATTAAGCACAAGCAGTAAATGTAGTTTTGATTGAGAGTAAGAAGGAAAATTAGAAGCGTTGGTGTTTTTTTGAACTCCACAACATTGGGGCCTTAAATTTGTTTTTGCACTTTGATGCCCAAGCAGCCAAATCTGATATTAAATGTTAAATGTTGAAGCTAACAATGCATGCATTTCTTACAGAGACTAGGCTAGCGTTGCTTCCCTTTTGAAATAGTCAAACACTGCCGGCATCTTCCATGGAAAAACATCATTTCCTCCTTAGAGGGCTGCAAGAAGTATTCCGTCTACTTGACCTACATGATCTGTTCTGAGCTCATGACAGAAGTGTGCCTCAAGTTTGAAAAAAAACAATACAGATAAGTGTTAAAAAATATATACTGGTAGCAGAGTTGTACGTACCGTAGAGGCACACCCAAAGGAGCAGCAAAACGCTGCATTTGAAGAGGCAGCTCGCGCTATGCAGACGACCACCAGCCATCTCTGTGGAAACACGAACGTCTGCTTCCTCTTCTTGTCTATCAAAATGTGCTGCAGCAAGTGATCGAAATAAAAGGGGTGGAGAGCAGGGGGAGGTTCCTCTAAACAAGTGGGCCGAAGACACAGTATAATCTGGATTGATATGAGGATACGCAACAAGAAAAAAAAGGGCAAATCTGAAAAACATCACTTAGAATACTCATAATGAAAGTAATTAAATATCATTGATCGGATACAGCTATGTGACCTAACATAAATAAAGATTTTCATGTATGAGTAATCGCTACAAGTCTTTTATCAAATAAGCATTATTAGGTGAATTACATTGTATTCATTCAAGCTAACAAATAATATTGAAACTACTGCAGGCTGTGGTATCTCAGCTACATGTGTAAAAATGTCTGTTCAATGTCCATATCTAATCTCAAAGCAGGAAGAATTGAGCCACATCCTGTAGTGAGAAGTTTTCTATCATTAAATATTAGTTTCACACAAGACACGAGCTATTAAAGAGTATGTATGTATGCATGTATGTATGTATGTATGTATGTATGTATGCATGTATGTATGTATGCATGTATGTATGTATTTATGTATGCATGTATGTATCTATGTACGTATGAATGAATGTATGTATGTATCTATGTATGTATGTATGTATTTATGTATGTATCTATGTACGTATGAATGAATGTATGTATGTATGCATGTATGTATGCATGTATGTATCTATGTATGTATGTATGTATGTATGTATGTATGTATGTATGTATGTATCTATGTACGTATGAATGAATGTATGTATGCATGTATCTATGTATGTATGTATGTATGTATTTATGTATGTATGTATGCATGTATGTATGTATGTATTTATGTATGCATGTATGTATCTATGTACGTATGAATGAATGTATGTATGTATGTATCTATGTATGTATGTATTTATGTATGTATGTATCTATGTACGTATGAATGAATGTATGTATGCATGTATGTATGCATGTATGTATCTATGTATGTATGTATGTATGTATTTATGTATGTATGTATCTATGTACGTATGAATGAATGTATGTATGTATGCATGTATGTATGCATGTATGTATCTATGTATGTATGTATTTATGTATGTATGTATGTATCTATGTACGTATAAATGAATGTATGTATGCATGTATCTATGTATGTATGTATGTATGTATGTATTTATGTATGTATGTATGTATGTATGTATGTATGTACGTATGAATGAATGTATGTATGTATGCATGTATCTATGTATGTGTGTATGCATATATGTATCTATGTATGTATGTTTGTTTGCATGTATGTATGTATCTATGCATGTATGTATCTATGTATGTATGTATGCATGCATGCATGTATGTATGCATGTATGTATGTATGTATGTATGCATGTATGTATGTATGTATTTATGTTTGTTTGCATGTATGTATGTATCTATGCATGTATGTATCTATGTATGTATGTATGCATGCATGCATGTATGTATGCATGTATGTATCTATGTATGTATGTTTGTTTGCATGTATGTATGTATCTATACATGTATGTATCTATGTATGTATGCATGCATGTATGTATGTATGCATGCATGCATATATGTATGTATGTATGTATCAATGTATGTATGCATGCATACATGCATGCATATATGTATGTATGTATGTATGTATGTATGTATGTATGTATGTATGTATGTATGTATGTATGTATGTATGTGTGTAATTTAAGGGGTTTGGAACTTAAACGCCATACAGGCTTCGACACTTTCTGGGCGCAGCTGTCTTTTGACCCCGGTGCAGCTGGTGCTTCTCTAGTGTGACATTTTTTCTTCACTTTAAGTGTTAAAAAAAACCAGTCCGTTTGAGCTCTTTACACAACAGAATGTGTGTCACAGTGTTTTCATGATCATGTGTGCGATTTCCTGCATCTTAAGACTTCTTGTGCATCAGCAAGCATATCTAAACAAAATAGAAAGTGAAAAAACACAGAATCAAGATTAAGACAAACTCTGTCAAACGTCTGTTATAAATGTTTCTGTTAAACAGGAAATATCTGTCTATTTGTGCACGTACAATTCTACAGATCAATTAGCTTACACTTTTCTACGAAGCATCAGACATCATACAGTAGGTACAACACAAGCAAGGATCTAGAGAGGAGGCAGTGCACAGAGACAAAGCACATCACATAGCTGATCTTAGGAGTTCTCATAAGCGTCAAAACCATCCTAAACATCATCATCATCTTCATTAAGGAAGTTTAATAAGCATTTTTTTATGGCTGTTGTTTTTCTTTTAGTGCACGTTTTAAGACTTAACAACTAATTTAGATTTGATATTTTACTTTTACCAAACAATTGAATCTTTATTGTAGGACTTTGACATTTTCATTTTGCCATAAACTGTTATGACTTATTGTACTTGGCCTTAGTAGCAAAACATAGCAGCCATGACTAAATACAACCAACAAAAGACAAATTCTTTGATGAGGTTTCTGTAGCGTCGCTTTGACAATGCTGTTAACCTCACTTGCTTTTCTTACAAATATAAAGAAAGATGGTAGATCCCAGCTTGATCTGAAGGCAACTGGACTTTGTTGAAAATCTAGAAAATATTTCACCTCCTTTTCGAGAGGCTTCTTCAGTTCTAAACTACATAACTGGTGGACAGAGCTGGACGTTTAAGCCTTTGTTAATTATCAAAGATGGTGAAATCAAAGTCGTTGAGCTAGTTTCGCCTTGAGTGGTTAACACCCCTGGTTGTCTGTGAGGTGTTGGGGTCACATGTTCTAAGTTGAGACTGATGGTGCATTTCAGATCTGCGAATTACATCTCATCTCATGATTTAGTTGGCCGAAAACCACTATAGTAACAGCATAAACATCAATGCTGAAGCACGTAGTAGCCATGTTGGATTTTAAGTCAGACCACTGAAGGTGGGTGTTCTCGGTGACGTGTCAGACTGGCACTCTCACTTCGGAAATCAAACTGAACACTCTGTGAGGCTTCAGTTCTTTAAAGAGAGAATTCATAACAGCGTTGCAGGATGGTGATAGATGGTCTGCAATGTGGGACAGGACACACGCATGTTCTATTCAACATGTCTTATGTGAGACCTGTAACATTAAGACACGCCAAGAACTCTTTCAAACCCTTTCTTTCTCTGATCCTTTCACATTTACTGTTTACAGCTTTATCCATTACCTTATATTTAGCCTCTTTGTAATCAGCCTGTTTATGACCAAACTCTATATTGGATTAACTGTGACTCTATGAGCTATCATGTGTTGTTATAAGCATGTTCACCAAAGTAAATCTAGACTATTAGTTTGGTTACTTTGCAGGGTTGTTGGTGAAAACTATGTATAAAACAATCACCTATCTTGTAAATGTAACATTTAATTGTCTTTGTTTTGACAGTTTTATAATATATATTTAAAAAATACTTCCATTTATTGACTTTTTTTGTTGTCTCTGGGCTTTTAGGGTTCCTGAACCAAAAGCTGAACTTCTGCTACTAGGTAAATGAGTAACATTTTCATGTTTGCTGACCTTTTTTTCTTTCAAAATGAGAAGTGAGAGAAGTGGCACTGGTCAGTGAGTCAGTCAAGAAGCAGAACAGAGATGTCCCGACACACCCAAATCCCTCGTAGCCTTTCAAAAAGATCCAAAACATCGACTGCATTTCATCAACAACGTCTTTATTTCCTGTTTGATCATTTTCACATCAACCACATTTACTCCAATAAAACACATCTTCTTAGGCTGACAATACTAAACAGGTACCATTTCATTAGAGAGAATATTTATTATGAAACAACATGTGAGGTCAAGCAATTTGAAAATTGGTGAAATATTATAATCTGCAGAGAAATCTTCCAAATTGGAAACTATTACATGAACTCACTGACGCTTTTACAATGAAATGTAACCACAGGAACCACTCTGCAGCTCTTTACTGAAAGTAAAACCACATGGCTCCACCAAGTGGCTAAAAATGTCCACACGTTCATTTGAACAGCCTTCAACAGTACTGACAGCTCTCCCTTCAAGGTAAAACAAGGAACTACCCATGACATGAAGCCAGCTATAACACAATGGACCAGAACATGCACGTATATGCACAGTATTATAATGCTGTAAAACTTTTTTTGTTTTAAAAAAAACTCTCATCAGTGGTTTGAATTCGGACTGCAGTACCCATTTCAAACACTAGGTATCATTGTTACATATTGCTTCTTTAATATATTTAAAAGAAGCACCCTGAATGCATAAACATGACATGTTGAGTCGCCTGAGCTTCGAGCGATTTGTTGATGATGATTCAGCTCTTTCATGAACCTTCAACAAAATCAGATAAAGCTGTGAGGAAAAAAGGACAAATTAAACAGTTGAAAAAGTGAATAAATTATGGGAGCTCTTTACTTTCAAATAAACTTCCAACTGTGCAGCCGGTGTCTATAATGAGAGTAACGTAACAACCCATGAACTTCTTGATTGATTTGACCTCAGATGGTCAAACTTGACTCCATCTTCTAAGTGGGATAACCTCACCTCACAAACCCCCCTCATCACACCTAATAATATCAGAACAGGATTTCTTTAGACATACCTTGCACTCACTGTGAGTGTCTTATAAAGGCACTTAGGGATGAGCAGACCAAGCTGTGACATTGAGATAATCATGTGATGGGTCATCTGAAATAAGAATATTGAATGACTTGAGTTTTAATCTCTGAATTACCCCCCAAAAAAAGCCCCTAATAAAAAAAAAAAAATGCATCACCTGTCTGAGTGTTTTCAGGAGCATTAAGTGTTTCGTAGACGCAGCCATCACCTTCAAATCAGAGAGAAACTCTTTGAGCGTTAATGATGAGAAAGAGTGAGAACTAGATTTCAGGATCAGATTGAAGACTGACCGTGCGAAAGAGACGAGTAAACATCAAGCTGAGTTTCATCTTGGTTGGCCGTCTGAGATTCTTGGTGCCTTAAACATGTATGAAGAGAAGTACATTAGCTGTAACCCACAGACTAGCATGAGTCAATAAACATGCTAATGATGTAGCTGCTAAAGTGTTCAATGAGAGAAGGGTTTACTTACCTGTTAAAGCGTGAAGCTGTAAGAAAGAGAAGTATTGAATCAATGATCTAGATTGTGAGTTAAAATAATAATTACCATGTAATCTTGCAAAATAATGATTTTTTTTTTACCTTTGGACTTTTTGTAGCAAACCAGCGAGATCAGCAGCAGAGTAACCAAGACTATTCCAATAACTGGTCTAACCACAAGAGGTGAGGAGGTGTACTCTGCAGTATTAAACAAACGGTTAGGAAGTCAATGAGGACGCAGTCATTCAATGCGTATCTGATGGTTTGTGGGAGTGTGTTAAATTAGTCCAATTAACAAGTGTGGAAATAAATACCAAAGTCCTGATTGTGCTGTCAGAATTTAAGGTAAAAACATGGACATGGTTTTCCTTTACCACCATTAGGAAGCTGGTAACAACTCGCTAACACTTCATCAGGACAGGTGACATGTTAGCTAGAAGCTCTTTCAGTGATGTACAAGATGCATACAGCAAATAAAAACCCTAAATGACTCGCTGTGTTTTAAAATCTGCAAACTGGGTAAAAAAAACAACAACATAAAAATACAGTTCTGCAAGATTCACTTGACTCTGCACTCTGCAGGTTGGAAAAATTACAATGTCAGAAAAAAACATTCCTACTTATGCAAAATGGGAGTTTGTTTCTTTTAAATGTTGGATAGAAATGTTGTATTAAATTCAAACGATCAAGTACATTTGATTTTAAGTCAAAGGAATTTCTATTGAACTAACTCTCTGAACAAAATAAATGATAAACATCCTCAGAGAATTTGACTCAACAGCAACAACACCAATAAAAAAGAATATATGAAACTTTAAACCCTCTGCAGAAGATATAAGTCGAGCAATAATTGTGTCTTCTGTGCTTTTACTTTGCTTTAGCAGGTCACTGTTACACGATACAGATCTGGATGCCGACATCTCGCTGACTATATTGTGAACGGTGCAGTTGAACTCTGTGTCTCCATCCTCTGTCCTCAGGTTGTATTGCAGCCTGGAGCCTTTTCTGATTTCGTTCCCTACAGTCCATTTGTAGCTGACATCAATATCAGAGTTCACACTGCACTGGAGCAAAACTGCACATGAGTTGGTGGAGGATTGCCAGGTGGAGTTTCCAGTCAGGCTAGGCTGTTGTGTTATAGAATCTAGTGAGAGAGAGAGAGAAAGAGAGAGAGAGAGAGAAGTTAAGACACTAATGTTGTTACAGACGTTAACAGCATTGGATTGATGCTTGTTGGAGATATTTTATTGTGTGTGAGAATGAAAAGTGGTTTTGATTCGGAAAGAGTACTGATTAAGGATTTGAAATAAAAAAGTCAAAAGTCATATCCTACCATGAACTTTCAGAGTGACTGTGACACTGGGCCTTTGTGTTTCTCCAGCTGAGAGAAAACTGAATTCACCAGAATCCTTCAGAGTCAGATCTTTCACTGTTAAACTCAAGCTTTTGGGGTCCAGTTTTAATCGGCCCTTAAATTGTTTTTCATCAACATTGTTATCTTTGTCTGCAATCACTGACTTTCCAAATTTCCACTTTGCGTCAGTGACTCCTTCAGTTGGTAAGCACGATGACAACTCCACTGTGTCCCCGACTTTTCTATGGAGGACATGTTGACAACTGAGAGCCTGCACATCTGAAACACAAGAGCACATTTCAATTACTAGTTTTTGTCGGGGCCAAATTGACCTTGATATAGTGACTCACCTGAGAGAGAGAGACGAGGGGAAAGGACACAGTTTTGGGGAGCTGGGTGACATGAAGTGATGATGAAAACTTGTAACTAACACACGTTAGCTTTAACGTTTCAGAAATGTTCATCTCTGTCATTCCTTTTATCTGAGAATGAGTGGGCACCCTGTTATACTGCGGGAAGCTAGTGGTTTAAGAGCTTCTGCTTCTGATTTTCAAATGGTAGAGACCGATGTCTGTTGATTTCTCAGGTTATGTTTAATAGAAATGAACAAGACAGAGTAGAAAAACATTCCTTCAGGTTCTACAGTGTGGCTGATCAATCTATCCAGGTACCTCAGACGTGTGATGTTTTCAGCTCCACTGTCTCTCTTCACACCTTTCTGTGTTACTCTATTTTCTCTTTGCTGTTCTTTTTCATGTTTCATGAATAATTGCATCTTGGATGTGGAGGCCATGTGGTTGATTAGATCGTATCGGAGGCAATTCAGAACCATTGGGTAGGTTATGTGACTTATCAGTCTCTTCACAGCGTGACCATCCTTTGATTAAGGCACAAGACAAGCATCTTGTGTTTACTGTATCTTCTTTAAAAGTACGAGTAATAAAAGTAAACTATGCTCTTTCCTTTTTGTACATTTATTTCTATTTGGCAAAGGACGGAAAGTTAAACGTAGAGACACTGCTAAAGAAAAACATCACGCCGCTTTAAAGTACCACAATAAGGAACACACTGTATGTTGCATTGAACTCGACCTCAGAGAAAGTAAACGGACAATATCAGGCGAACATTTTTCTTCACCTCTTCTCTGTTACTGGGTGACTGTGAATGGTTCCCATGATTATGTAAAGCTTACCAACACAACAACACAATAAGTAAGGTCCTTTACCTGCTTTTTGTAAACATAACGATGAGCATGGTTAATGTTAACAGACAAACAGTAAGGTCCTTTACCTGCTTTTGTAAAGTGTCTTGAGATAACGCCTGTTATGAATTAACGCTATATAAATAAAGATTGATTGATTGATTTAATTCATATAAAACTGCATCTTAACTGTCTCTGTTTTTAAACTCCATTACAGTAAAGCCATCTAGCCTCTAACAGACAGGTACAGTATACATACCATCCAGGCAGACCTCCAACAGCAGCAGAGCACTGAATGTAAAAAAGGCCTTCAAATATCGACTGTGATAACCGGCCATCTCTGCAGGGAGGAACGTCTGTTTCCTCTTCTTGTCTATTAAATGCCTCTGAAGACAGGAAGCAGAGCGTGCAGTCTCATTAGATACGTTGTTATTATTAGCAGAGCTGAATGAGGTTAAACATTTTATTTCAATGCTTCCTGTTCCTCTATATGTGGAAGCGGTTTGATGCAAATTCACGACAATAGGCGTCAAGGGGTTAAGAAAAAGAAAGGACGTTTTTAATGTAAAAATAGTCATTGTGTTTTGTTTTGGTTGAAAACATAATGTTTTAAGTCATTGAGTTATTCTTAAGATTTATCAGAAGTTATTCACATAAAGGAGTTGTTGCTAGTCATGCTAAGCTAACGTTAGCACATGCCTCTCAAATTGTCAAAAACTTGAGACTAAAACTCATCAAAGTAGAATCTGAGTCCCCAAAAGCTCATGGATTATATTTGGACACACGGTGGCAGTGTTGCCTCAAACAAGAGACCCGATAGCAGCGCCAGACAGATCAGCAGTACTGCCAAAGAAGCCTTTAAAGACCTCCCGTTCACCTGGACCTCCTGTTTGATAGTTTGAAACATCATATGAACATTAGCTTAGCATTAGCTTTAAACTGTGTTTATTCTAAACTATCAACAAATGAAAACCATTAACTGGATATGTAGGCTCCAAAATGTGTGATTTTTTTGGTGATCAAATGCTTTGATTTTTAATAATGGAGTAAATAATGAAATCATGCGTCTTCCATTCTGCCTTTGCATGCAAAAGTAGACATGTTTGTTTATTCTATTACACACAGGGGGATGACAAACTGAATTTAAAGCTAAATATTAAAAGTCGACTTAATAGTAGTTAACTGCTCTGACAATGTAAAAGCTTATTCTTCTACATTAAATCCTCCATGAGTCATAAAACATAATTAAAAAAAAAAAAAAAACACCCAAGATAACGAGGCTTCACTTGTTGGTGTAAGATAAGAAAACTCCACTTTCCTTTCACAGCTCTAAAATGTGTTGCTGGCTGGATGTTTAGACGCTTACATCAGAATGAACTGGAGATATTATCTGTGTACACACAGCAGCATGCTACTTTATTTTGCAAACAACATTTTTAAGAGGAAATTTGTACAGTGATTGTATAAAAAAAATAAGTGAAAAATGTTTTACAGCAAGCTTTAAAACACCAAAAGAGGATTGATTGTCAATATAAATCAATCAACACAACTAGTCATAAACATAATTGGCCCATTACATGTACAGCTATATCTGTAATGTAGAGACAAGACACGCAGTGGAAAGAGTCAGAAATCAGGAATGAACTGTGGTAAAGGAACCACAGGTCGGATTCAAACTGTACATGTTGTGCGTCAATTAACCACTTGGCCACTAGTGTCCCAACATTTTTATTTCTGTAAGATGTTGATAGGTTAAAAATAAACTGAATATAGGAAAGTTATTTACACAACAGGCACGATGCTAGGTACGACATATACAAAGTTACATACTTAGTTTGAAAGGAGCAGCATGTAACTCAGACACCAAGTGTTCAAAATGGGTACTGCAATCCAGTTTTAAAACAATGGAGAGAGCTGTCTACCTGGAGTCAATGTGCACACAGTACTCTCACCTCTCTCCATTTTTCAAAATTATCTCTAATATTGATCCTAGTTTTACCACGTTTCTGATCGTCAAGCTTATTAGAAAAAAAGCTGGATCTCTTTGGGTTGGGTAGAATCAGTTCTATCTGAGGGTACCAACGTAACTGTGTGTTGTTTGACAGCAGAAATAAAGCATACACATCTTCGTCTACAAGAGCTGACATCTACTTTTTGGTAATCGAGACCATTTTTTTTCAAGTTTGACATTTGGGAAGCAGAGTTTTTACAAATTACACACTTTGTGTTATCTGTGCCTCGGTTGTTTTGTGGAGGACGTAGATCTCTTCATGGACCTGGAACAAAATTAGAGAAAATAATTACAATTGAAAAAAATAAATAAATTAAATATCATAATATAATAGCATTTGATGTTTTTCAATCATTCCCATTATGAAATCATTTTTAATTTTCAATTAAAACATCGAGAATTTTGCATTGTCTCCAGTAGGACTCCCGCCTTAGGTGAAAAAAAAAACAGCTATTTAAATGAAAATGTTTTAATTTTGTTTTAGCAAAAGAATAATAAGCTTTAAGATCTGATGAATAAGTTAAAAAAAAGTGTTGAGCTTACTGTATTCGGTGTTCGCTTGCTGCTGCGTTGGCGGATGAGTTTCATTGACATATTCATTATCGATCTCACCTGAAAAAAAAATAGAATTTAGTTTCACTAGATAGATTATTATCACAGAGATGTTGGTGATTCTACACTTTAGATGTTTTGTTTGTTTTTTTAAAAAAAAGAAAAGTTGGTACTGAACCATCTCCTGTGGTTTTTGGGCCAATGGATTCATAGATAGAGGCATCAGCTGCAGACAAAGTTATGAGTCCATTACAATGAATTTCAAAAAAGTTGGGTCTTTAAAATGATAATTTCATGCTTTATTAGTACAAAAATATCTAACTTGAAGAATTTAGTTCACTCGACTGGACTCAGTCACAGTTGGCACAAACGTTGTGTTTCAAGACAAAGGCAATCACTTCTATTGTGACGACTGACCGTGGATAAGATTGGAGTAAACTTGCTGCGGAGATACATCCTGATTGGTAATTTGATCTTCAGCACTGCTCTGATTGGTTCTCAACCACTGCCTCAACCTTAAAAAAAAAGAAGTAGTAAATGCACAATTTTAATACACATAACTAATAACTTTCTGCTTTTAGAGCAAAGCTGAGAAAACATGGAGTTTTTTACTCACCGGGAACAGTTTGGATCTGTGAAAAAAAAGATGGTGTTCTTTAACAAATCAAATTCCCCCTTTGTAACTCTTCTGTTAATGATTTTTCAATGGAAGTTAAAATGTCTTACCTTTGAATTTTACATAATAAAACAGGAGGAGCAGAAGAATTATAACAACGGCTGCTAACAGGAGCCCAACAAGAACAGGTAAAACAGATGACGATCTGGCTGCTGCAAAGAGAAAGTTATTGGTAAATGGATTTGAGCTTGTTATGGATTGTTATAGACCTGTTATGGTCAAACTCACCTTTGACTGCCACCCAGCTCTCACGAGACTGTCTACTATTGCATTCACATTTGTAAAGTCCTGCATGTGACAGAGATGCTTCAGAGACGAGCAACTGTCCTCCGTTGCCTAAACCAATGATTTTGTCATTTTGATAGAACAACACAGTGCAATCCAATTGTCTGGTCTTCAACTTGCAGCCAAGAGTGAACGAATCTCCCTCAGTGACAGTATGAACCGGACTCACCAAGATCAATTCGTTTCCTGTAAGATATTCAAATATATCATTTCCAATCAGAAATCCACCAAGTACAATACATACTGTAGATGGCCTCTGCCAAAAAATGTCCAATTATCTTGTCTTAATATGAAACTCCTGAATGTATCTATATCGATTTATGTACTCTGTAAATATATTAGATATATATGTACATGTGTATAAGTACATCAGTAATATCTATGTGGTTGCCATCTTGTTTGTGCATGCAGAAGTATTTTTATGGAGGAGGGATATATATATATATATATATATATATATATATATATATATATGGTACTTTGCATTAAAAAAGAAGAGAACCTACTGGTTGCAGAGATGTTGACTGCATTGCTGAACTCCCCTGATCCAGACTCACACCAGTACACTGTATTTTCCTCCTGAGGTCTGGTAATGTGGCACGTGGCTCTTCTTATCATCGGGCAGTCAAAGTTTGAGCGAGGGTTCGTCTTCTGGAAACCCCTCACTCTCCACTCGTCAGAGTCCCCCTCACAGCTCAGCGTGACGGAGTCTGAGGTGAAGTGTTGCACTCTGTCAGGACTCACTTTGAGAGACACTGATGGAAAGTCTGAAAAGAGAAGTGACATGATGAGATAAAGGAGATTACATGGTGCATATTTAGTATCTTATCAGCCCGTGTGGTTGGATTCTTATCTTGCCGGGTTCTTAAGATGCTTGTAAGTCTTGTGATGGTTGGGTATCTTGCTGTAGGGCTCCATTGCTTTTTATTTTCTTCAAAGGTGCTTTAATTAGATTTTTTATAACTTCACTGTCAGACACATCTGACATATTTCTGGAATAACATTTTTCATGGGCGCGACCCAGATAGTGATAATTGCTGCATGACCCACCTCGGGGTCCTGACCCCCCAGTTGAGAACCACTTTATTTGTAATCATTTGATTTGAACAACAATACAAATCATCTGCCTTTATGTTGCTGAGCATTTTAATGGCCCAGTCTGCATCCCTGCATTGACTGTTTAATGACTGTACTCACACCTCTGGCACTACCTCAAACACCACTGTACATGCACATGTAACTAGTTTCTAGAGGGTCAGCACTTTAGTTTCTAAGGTTCCTTAACTGTTTACAGGTCTCTTTTAACCAGCACACGTGTTTCTCTCCTTCACAGGTTATGTACATTTATGCTAATGCTAATGCTAACTGCACAGGTTTAATCTGTAATTATATTTACTCTTCGTCACATAGGGGCTCCTAAATCTTAGTACAGAGGGGAGGGGGGACAGCGGGTGTGTATTGTAACTAATGTCTTGTGTCCTGCCTGTCTGTATACTGCTACTGGATGCCTTGAATTTCCCTTGGGATCAATAAAGTATCTATCTATCTATCTATCTATCTATCTATCTATCTATCTATCTATCTATCTATCTATCTATTTATCGTTCTATCGTTCTATCGTGAGTCATGATTGTGTTAAAGTAGCACAAGCTGAAAAAGATACAAACTGACCTCCAAACCAAACGAACTGTAGATCACTGTATTGAGTGTAATAGAAATGCTCTCCTCTTCGAGCTCGACACACGTACGCCGCTGTGCTCGTCTGTCCTTGAACCACGTAGGAATTGCGTGCGGTCGCCCTGCTGTCACCGGGGAGAAACTCGTATTTGTAGGTCTTGTCTGAGAGTTTTGGGACAGCTTTGTACCAGGAGAACTTCCACCCTGCTTCTTCATCTGCAATGTGACAGCTGAGCGTGACTGAATCTCCAGAATTCAGCCACGATAAAGACACTGCCAGATCGGGTTTGGGTGTTTCTGTTGGAAAGTCATCGACTCAGAATGAATGCTTTGAATCATATATACTTTTAAAGCAGATGATGAATAAAATGCAAAGCAACATTTTGTTGATCTGCAGATGTGACTTACTGTTATTCACAGACACTGTGACATATTCACTCCAATTGGTAATGTTTTCGTTGTTCATTGAGCTTCTGCCACGACACCGGTATTTTCCACTGACGTATTGCTGTGCCGTGAAGATGACTTCACGTTGATTCTTAGGTTTATTATACCCGTCTGTTTCCCATTCATATTCCCAGATTGTCTTTTCTCCATCTTGAATCTCACACGTGAGGATGATTGTCTCGTCTTTATATAATACGGGCCACTGTGGTTGTAGTGTCGCAACAGCCTTGCCGCTAACTGTTAAATGAAAAATAATTTGACAAAAATCACAAACTGCTGAACGTGTTTTTGTATCATTGCGTCGTACTGAAAAGCTCACCAAGATTGTTCAGTTGAATGTCATCCGATTTCGATGTTCTGTAAACAGGGTTTCCTCTTTCTGCGTTACACCAGAAGGTTCCTCCTTGGGAGAACCTGAATTTTGTTGAGCGGAACATCGGGGGCGAAATGTTTTTGTTGTCTCTGTAAAAGGAGTATTTCCAGCCACTTGTCGATGGAGTCACAGAGCAGGTCAGGATTGCGTTGCCCCCTGCAGGAATGTCTTTCTTATCAGCGCTGATTGTCACCCTTGCTCTTTGATCTTTAAAACAAGGACATCAAAAAAATGGGAGTGAAAACAAATTGTGACGGATTTTGAAATGTAAACCTCTTTAATTAAGAAAATCTTATTTAAATGACACCAATTACATCATGGTATTTATTGGACATGTATAAAAGGCATTCAAGAAAGAACAGGTACTTCTTTTTAACACTGATAAATTTCAAAAAGCTATATATATATATATATATATATATATATATATATATATATATATTAAAGGGGAAATGTCGGTGTTGTAACTCTCTTCATTTGTATCCAGACTACCTATAGGTTGATACAAGCTGCCGTCTGGTTTGGCATTAAATATGAGATGTTCTTCTCACATACAGTGTTACTTACAGAAAGTCAGCTTCATGGTCTCACTCCACTCTGTTGAAGAATAAAGATCTCTTCTGTCTCTGCCTTTGCATCGATACTCTCCACCGTCGGAAGAAACGGCCCTTTGGATCTTGTACTCATTAGAGCTCGCTGTTGTTTCTGGTTTGGGTGTCGTCCAAACATACACCCACTCTGTGCCTTCGCCTCCCTGGATCTCACATCGGAGAGTTCTCATCTCACCTGAAAAAATCTTAGTCCAGTTGGGATCCAGAGTCACAACAGCCCTGGCGGAAACTGATCACAAGAAAAAAGCTGTGAAATGACTGAGAACATGGATCAAAAATCAAATATAAAAGTCTACTAGTGATATAAATGATAACCACCATAAAGTGGCAGTAAGCAACATAGACCTTCCTCTTTTTCTGTGCAGGTTAATTCTGATTGGTTGTTTAACTCAGAACATATACGTAAAAAAAAAAAAAAAAAGGGACCGGCACTAACAGACAGATCAGAAACATTTCTTTGATACTGTTTGTGATGTGCAAAAACCATCATTTAAATATATTAATGTTGCTTAAACAAACCGTGCTCACCTAGTTTGTAAATGGTGACCAAGTCGCTGTCCTCTGTGAAATTCATCCCTCTTCCTGCTCTGCACCAGTAGACGCCTCCCTCTGTGACACTGATTGTTGTGTTCGGGCCCATTGTGTCATTTCTCATGAATATTTCTTCACCAGAATCTTTTGTCCCTCTGAACCACATGTACTTCCAGCCAGCAGGGTCGTCATGATCCACCGAGCAGGTCAGCAGCGTGCGTCCTCCCGCTGGTATGGTTGTGTTAGCAGCTCTCAGGGTAACGTTAAACTTTTGAGCTGTAATGATTATTTGACATGTTATAATCAATGTTTGTTGATACAGTTATCATGCCCACTTTGTCTCTCATGTCTTGATTTTATTATCAGGCAAACAGCAATGTATGTTTGAAAACAGATCAAGACCGAGTTCGATCACGATTGGCAAACCCTGAGGAACCTCTTTATGAATCATGAGTTAACAGATGTATTACTTGTCTTATTCTATTGAGCAATAATTGGTGATGAATGACTAAAAATAAAATGGTGACGTTCAAATCTGCAAGATCCTCTTATCGTCAACACAAACTTCCTGCTGACCTTATGAGGTGTTATAATTGAGAGATCCTTTAGGAGCAACATTTATGGAAAACAAATTATTGTTGTCTTCACTCATCTGGCAAATAAATGATTCAATATTAAATGTATTTAATGTTGTTGTACTTCAAAATCAAATATTAAACCTCGAAAGGCCAGAAGGAAGTCGTGCTCCACAGACACAAAAATAGATGTGTGAGTCTTAACAGGAAAGACAGACAGTAGCGGGAGAAAAAAAGGTGTTGGTGAATAAATAGAAAAACATAAATTGTGTAATCACCTTCAGCCTGTCCACTTGTGAAGACCACGCTCGTCACTAAACGTAAAGATTGATACAGCGTTAGATATTTAACAGATAAAGCTGGACTGTTATAAAAGAGAAAATGTGTTCGACTTCAGATGTTTCAAATGAACTGAATCAAAGTCAATGAAAAGTTACTCACTTTCTAAATATATTATATGATACTATATATAAAATAACTTGACATTGATGTCTATATAATTTTTTGAAACACAGGTAGGGTAAATACAAGACAAGACAATGCTAGACAAGCCCCCCCCCCCCCCCCCCCCCCCCAACCACACACACACACACACACACACACAAGTTGTGTAAATCTGAACATTTAAAAAGTCATGTTTCTACTCACTGAAGAGAAGGAGCACAGAGGGAAAAGTGTGTCCCATCCTCCCTTCGGCCACGTTCACTCCGTCACTCTCTGCTTCTCTGAAACCTTGAGGACGTCTTCTCGATGTTTTTGCTCACGTCTGAAGGTGTAACGGACGTTAAGATGAAGATCATGCCACTCTGAGCTCAGTAAGCTTGTGGTTGATAACATCATCTTACTTCCCTTTTTACAAGTATGCTGTCAGGAAAATGTCGAAAACTCGACATCGCTAAAAGAAAATGGGATTACTCGTGAAGCGTTTTGAATACATGTACAGAACATAAAAAACACACTTGTGTATGTACATGTGTGAAAAAATCAGATCGTACTTAACGGGCGAAGCTCCGTGTGTGTGACCACTGTGTGAGGTTTTCTTCACAGCATTAAGTCTCTTTTCTGATGTTAAATTAAATATGTTTAGAGCGTAACCACGACACCACTGTTTACCTGATTAAAGGTGCATCTATAAGGTACAGATACAAACTCTTGTTTACAGTATGCTGTGTCACAGCAGGTTAGAAAAGAAGGACCTTGAGCTAATTGTTGATGTAATGAAACAACTCCAGCCAACCAACAGGTTCCATTATTTTACAAACGTTTCTACGTTTCAATCTCTAAATAACGTGCAACACAAACTCTGTCACCTCTTACACCCTCAAACATTTCACATGAAAAAGAACAATTCATAAAAAAAACCAACAACTTTCAGAGACAAAATGGGAAGAGAGTTTCAGAAAGTTTCCTTACAACAAATTCTTACTTCAGACACATTTCATGATTTCCTGTTTAAAGTGTTGACATGAAGAAAACAGTGTCCTGTCAAGGCCTTTAGTACACTGTATAACGTCTCTGTGGTTTTCTAATATATTCCAGGTTTCAAGGTTTCTGAACCATTTGGTGACTGTGCAGAAGAAACATGAAAAAAAAAGAAGATTGACAGCATCTTGTTATGAAAAAAAAGTTTATTGTTGCATGAAGGAGTGATCTTGTAAAAAGCAAAAAGCAAAATAGACTCCAGATAAAAGATATGAACATACAGCAATGTCTCTAATGCATGTCGTGGGAAATTCTCCTTTGTGAGGTGGAGAGTTGCTAAGTCTCAGAAGAACTTCAGACTTCGGCGCTTGAATCAGATCTCTTTAATAACACGCAGCGTGGAGAGGAGGCCGCAGTCTGCAGCGCTCTCTCTCGAACCTTCACATTTCAAATCCTTATATGCAATCCAGAGAGGAGGTTACCTTACAGTGACAAATGGTGAGCTTTACATTTCAATAATACTTTGAAGTTATCCTGTCCTACTGGAGACAGTGACTCTTTGCTGATACTGAAATGACATCTGTATTTACATTTGTATGGTACTGTCTGAGAAAGAGGATGCCCTCCTGTAGCTCTCTGACACCTCTGTTCTTTCAGACCATTTGGTGGTCTATGTAATTTCTCACATGCAACACAACACACTCTTCTTCATGGACCTAAAAGACAATCAGAGAAACGTTATTCAAAAGGTTCAATAGATTTTGTTCATCCGTTTGGATCATGCAACAAACACTGTGGCGGGATTCTTACCAGCAGCTGTTCCTCCTTTGACTTCAGAATAAAGTGTTTCATGAGACATCTTTTCTACAAATGAACAGATCATTAGTTCAATAACAGCTCAGATTGAACTGAACAGATCTAAATCAGTTGGTCCTCAACAGGTCAGTCGGGACCTTAAAATGGGTCTCTGAGCTTTTTTTTTTTTTTTTTTTGCCAAAAGTCTTTGAAGGGCTCTTAAAAAAATCTCTTAAGTTTTGTTTTAAGTGTGTAAAGAATATGCATGTAAAAGGGAGGGAAACTGAGGTAAATTCTGTGGTTTAACATGTTTTAATGTAAACTAAGATGTTTGCAACAGATACTGTGATGGAAAAAAATTGAGAAGTCTGTTGCAAAATATTTTTGCAACAGACTGCTATTTGCAAAAGAATTTCCAAACAGCCGCAGCAAAAATTTAAAGAAAAGCAAAAGAACAAGTTCTATTGTATGTCCTCTGTTAAAATAAAATGGCACAGAAACTGTCATTTTAGGATGTAAATCGAAGTTTAAGAGTTGAGAAGATGATTGAGTTCTGGTGGTCGGGACCTGAGATGTCTCATTAAGCACCTCGAGTCATTTCAAATATATCAAAACGTTGTGTAAAAATAAAGTCTGAACTTGTGTTTGGTTTTTGTACCTGCAGATGATCCGATCTTCACGTTGTCGTAAGCAGAGCTCTCCTCCTCTGCTTCATTCTGCCGACCTGCTCGTTTGATCGGATGAATAAAAAACAAACAAGATCTTTATTCTCCAAAAAAATTAATCAGAGTTACATTTTGAAAATTCAAAGGCTCTTGTTTTAATAAGGATAATAAAATCTTGTAAACATATTAAGATATAATATTAAGTTAGCTTCGGGAGCCGGACCAGGCTGAGCCATCCCACTCCACCTAGTTTGTCTGATTCCTTCCTCATCTCTTTTCCTACCTTCCTCCTTCCTTCACCCACCTTCCTCGTCTCTTTTATCTTTTTTCTAGTCTGGGCTGTTTTATTATCCTTTTAGTCTTTGTAAATCACAAACACTTTATTTAACTTTAATAATTAAAGTTAAATAAAGGTTGGTGAGCAGGATTATACAGATTCTCTTTTTCTGGGGTTGCCGCCTGATGAAGCTGTAAAGAAGCCTGAAACAACTGTCTTCAGTACTCACCTTTAACTTTTGTGTTTTTAAACAGAATCAATGAGTACGTCACATCGTTGGCTTCATCAGCACCTGGAATAAACATGAGAAGATAACTCACCATCTTAAATCCAGGTTATGTGTCTGTTATACGTTTCCTCAGACTTTAATCCACTTAAATGACACCAAACACAAGTCAACAGCAGAATCAGCTGTTTGGCAGAGCCAGAGAAGATTTGACACGTTTCTCATGGGCGACATACTCAGCTCTGCTGCTCATCCCACAAATAAATGATCCACACAAATGTGGCAGCATTTAAAATGGAAACAAACAGGCTTTCGTACACTATAAGATTTATTGCTAAGAAGCTTTTTTAGGAGAAAGAAATAACCTACCAAACACAAACGTCCTTCCTTTTTGTGCAATGTTTATGAAAAGTGTGTTGTGATCTTTGGACTTATTTAAGGATTAAACTATCCCAGTTACTTTAAAGATCCTGATCTGCTTCATTCTCACTGTATAAATCTGTGAAAGCAGTTTTGATTCAACTTGAAGAAACATAAACAACAGATATACAGAGAGTTTTTTTTTTTACAAACAGACTGATTAGTTCGCTTTAGTTCCTTTCTTACTGAATAATTAATCATCATGTGTTTCTAAGAAGTGATAAGGCCTTGAGGATGAAATGAATCATATAATACATCTTGAGTATTTTATGATATATGATATGATGAGAGAAGATTGCCCTCTCTCTACCTTGAGTCTGGATCTGGTCGACCTCGTCATCTGCAGCACAGCTCTGATTAGTTTTCTGAGACTTTGAGGGCCTAAAAATAACAAAGGTTAAAGATCCTGTCAAACAGACAAGACAAAAACATACTGGATGCACTTTTAGCTTCTCGAGGGGGAAAACGTTTTACCGACCTGGTGAAGAATGTATCTGAAACCAAAAACAAAAAAAAGCAGTCGATGTTAAATTCTTTCATATTGAACCTCAGAATGAATCGATCATTATCTATGAGTTTGTTTTTCTTTGACAACCTTAAAGACTCACATTTTGACTTCCTGCAGTAACAGAACAGCAGCAGGAGAGTCAGGGTGACAACGAGAAAAGAAAGTCCAACGACCAACGGCAGAGGAAAGGAGGAACCTTCAGAGCTGGACGCTTCTGTAATAAAACAACAAAAAGGTTCTTTGTCAGGAAATGATCTCAAACTATTATAACTATAACAAAATGTAATGTTCATCTGTGGACTTTATGTGGGTTTCCTTTTATAGGTTCTCAATTAGGGGGGCAACATGTCTCCCTCGCCCCCCCAAAAAAATCAAAATCAAATTAGATTACAATGTCTAAAAAAAATCAATTACTTTGAAAAGTGATGTTAACAGCATTGCTGAATTGGCCCGATCCAGACTGGCACCAGTACACTGCTGTTCTTTTTGCACGTTTTCTGATGTCACACGTCGATCCTTTCACTGTTCCCCATTCAGAGCAGTTTGAGCGATGGCCTGCTTCAGTTAATCTCGTCACGCTCCAGTCAGCAGCGGCTCCTCTGCAGCTCAGTGAGACAGACTCTGAGGAAACGTGCTGCACTCTGTCAGGGTTCACTTCGATTACATTTTCATGAACATCTAAAAAGACAAGAAGAAGTGAGGGGTCAAATCCAGCACAGAGTTTGACGAAAAAAACTTGATATTGATTTGGAAGAATGAATTTAAAGCCCTAATTTGTGTGCTGACTTGGCTTTTTTTTTTTTTTTTTGTGTAAGAAGCAAAAACAAAACGTCTTTTGTGACCGACACCTGTCGTGCATGTGTCTGTCTGCAGAGGTTGTGATGTCACATCACAGTACAGTAAAGAATAAACAGACGTAAACATGGCGGTGCTAGAAAGAAGGAATGAAAAAACAAAGCATACAGACCTCTAGACCAGAGAAACGTCGGTCTGCTGGTGCGAGTATCATTTCCCCGGATCGCTTTGCACACGTATGCCGATGTGTGTTTCTGTCCCTGAACAATGTAGGAACGTTGATTTTGTCCACTGCAGCTGGGAGACATTGCTTCATGTCTGTAGGAGTTGTTGAATGATTTGGGGAAAGCCTTAAACCAGGTGAGCGTCCACGATGCATCACTGTTGTTAAACCTGCAGTTCAGGGTAACGTTGGCTCCAGGACTCGGCCAGGAAGTGGACACGCTGAGAACAGGTCTGGACTGATCTGCTCAAAACAGATGAAATCAATGGTTTCACATGATTTTAAATACCACACACTTCCTTTCAAACATTCCTTGTGAACAGCCCGGGGTGACTGTAGAGCCTGTTGAGGCAAAACTTCACTTAGTGTTCCCTCCGACCAGCGTTCATCACCAACATTTCCTTGTTGACTTTAAAGGCTGAACTTTTGGTTTCACAGTAATAATGCATGCAACGCTTTGTGTTCTCAGATGACTCCCCCTCAGGGAGGTTCCCTACTGTCACATTAAACAGGCCACTGTTTATGTTGAAGTTTGTGAGCTGTTACCTGCCTTTAATGTTGACAAGCAGCCATGTTTGTTTCTCAGGGAGTGTAACACCAACCAGACTACCGGTAAGTTTTCTTTCACGTAATTTACAAATGCGAATCCAAACATTTTTCTTGATCAAACATTTAAAAAAAATCACTTAATTAATTATTTTAGGTTTTTTTCCAACAAAATTTACAATATTGCAAAATACAGCACAAGTTTGTATTATACAATATTTGGGTTTTATTTGACTTTAATATTAAGTTTTAAATGTAGACAAAAATATGTTTTATTTTTTTCCTGAAACTCAGATAGTCATTGATCATCATATTTATGAACATTCACTCTGGGAGATGAACAGAAGAGACACTTATTACAACATACATGTTAACAGTACACTTACACTACTCTTCCCCAGCAGCTCTCCTCTCATTAGGATGTCCACTTTGTTTAACACTCTTTAACGCGCATTAGTCACATCCTGCTTTGTGTTCACACATGGACTAAAATACGTTTGCAGAAAAGAAAACCATGACTGATGATGCAAACATGTTTGACTCGTCTGGAGGGAATAAATAGAAGAGAAAAATGGGAAGAGTGTTTGTCATCACCTTCAGCATGTCCACAGTGGAGGAGAGTATCCAGCACTGAAATGGAGATTGATACCTCGTTAAATGTGATCACAATTTACAAAATGTTATTTTTAAAGCTAAAACAAGAGGGCGTTTAAGAACTGAAGACTTGATTTTTACAGAACAGCTGAAGTCTCAACGTAACTTTTGACAGCTGAAAAATGTCTAAATATTGAATCATCATTGAACATCAATAAGAATGATCAAAGGGAAGTCATAAAACTTTACAGAAGGTATAAAAACAGAACAGTCAAAGGGTTAATAATTTGAATCATCTTAAATTTACTAAGAAAAAAAAAGGTTAAAATGTTCTTGACAAGTTATCATAAAAAAAACCATCAAACTTGTACTCACTGAAAAACCCCACGACAGAGAGCGTTGTGTGTGCCATGTTGCTCCCAGCACCGACCGTGATGATTTCCTCTCTAAATCTTTAAAGCATGACGCACGCAAACTGTGGGTGAAGCCGTTGACGCTCATATCTTTCTGATCTCATGTTTCCTCGAATGCTAAGTCCGGCCCTGGTGTCTTTTCTTCCTTTTTTTTAAAACACCCACTCTATACGATGACTCTGTCACGAACACAAACTGCAGACGATGCAGATACTACTTTTGTCTTGTACTTGATCTCTGCTAAATACAAAGAGTTAAAAGTACAAATTACGGTATATCATAGACGACATACTGAAAACATAATGCAGCTTTGTGTGTCAGCACGACCTTCATCATCCCAGGATTGTCTGTGTACTGAATCCATGTTGAGTGTGTATGATCTCTGCCTGTTTGGTTTGCTTTCTGTGTACCGAACCTTTGACTGCATTAAACAACTTGCCTTTTTGAATGCTCCCTTTGAGTCTGCATCTGTATCCACTATGAGTCTGTCTTTGTGTCTCACTGGCATCGGTGCTGCTAATTTAAAAAAATGAGAAGCTGTGAGGACGTCTTCGAAATCCAATTTTATTTAAAAGGCATAAATCTGTACAGACATGTTCACCAATAACCACAGACACTTTTAAAGGCTTTTGTTTAAATACATGTTTGACATGGTTTGTTTGAAACTAGAGCACTAAGTTAAATATTTAAAAGAAAGGAAAATCTAAATCTAAAAACAAAGGACGTAAAACAGGCTAACAGCTCTGCTAAATTGTTAGCTTAACGCTTAAACAACAGAGTAGAGATGTTTATACTCTGGTTATGTTTACATTTGTAAACTATTCCTCGTGGACAAAATCTTCTGTTCTTGATACAGCACAATATAAGCAGTTCAAAAAATATGTAATTTATTTTAACAAAACAAAAACATGTGAAATGTAACAATTCAATTTTCCAAACACTTTCTGTCCAGCTATAAGTGTGCCAGTCAGTCACAGGGCTGATGTATAGAGACAAACAACCAGCCACACTCACATTCACACCTACGGGAAACTTCAGAGTCACCAATGAACCTAACCAGCAAGTGTTTGGACTTCGGGGAAGAAGCTGGAGAACTTTTAGAAAATGCACAAACGCACAGAGAGAACATGCAAACTCCAAATAACAACTTGACAGCTGTAAATTTTGATCAAGCAAAGACTTGTTTTTTTTCACGTTGTCGTCCATTCCTGAGGTCTGCTGATATAGAAACTTTATTGATCTGAGAGAGAAACAAACACAAGAAATGATTGGGAAGTATTCAAGAATACTGCAGTCTTTACCAGACCTTTTTCACTGTTTCAAATCAGTTGACATATACATAAAATAAATCCTAACGTTAATGTCCACATGATGTAAGGCTGCATCAAAACCATGAGACGTACCTGGTTTGAGTTCAGAGTAAACAGAGTCTTCAGTTACAGCAGGATTTGGCTTCCCTGAGAGAGACAGTTTTAAAAAAGACGTCATGATAGTGAATATTAAGAATAAAGCTAATGTATATAAAACTAAACACAAAACTGATCGACGCACAGTCTTTAAGTTTCACAAAGTTCGAACATGTTCAAAAGCAACGCATCTAAAACAAATGCAGAATTTAGATAAAAGCGCAGTATGTTTATTCCGCCACCAGGGGGCTCTCAATCAATACAATAACACAGGATGATGCTGAGGCTTGCAGGGAATCATGGGAAGTCTCTCCACTAGGCTTACATCACCTGTGATTTGACACATTACATGTTTGATATTGTGCTGTAGTCGATTGATTACTTCACTCACCTTTCTTTTTCTTGGCTTTACCTGGATTGAGGCTAACGTGGGAATAAAGGACGGATGGATCTGAAACAAAAGACAGATCTTAGGTTAACTTTGAAGACTGAAGTTGTAATGTACAAACAGAAAGCTTAATACTTTATGTATGAGATGGAAATGTGCTTAAAACATCTGGAAATGACATGAATTCAACATTCAAACAGCCAAAAGGAGCAATGAGAGTCATAAATGTCCCAAATTTAGCAAAGATTTTACAAATTTCGTCTCTTTCGACACCCAGTGGAAAAATTCAGTCACGCAAGTTGCTGAATAGTTCCTGAACTTCAAGCTGACCCATTATTCCCTCCAGTGTATGACATGATGCATTTTAACATTTGTACCTTCTGTCTCTAACTTCACATCAGAATAAATCGTGCTGTTGTTTGGTTCAGGGTTCTTTCCTGTAAAAAAATTAAAAAGACAAAACGAATAAATGTAAAAACAATTCAATACTATGTCCAATCTGCTGCATCTTATCGAGATACTTACCTTTCTTGCCGAAGTTTTTCAGCTCAATCTGAGAATATGTAACATCCTGGGACTGGGAGTGGTTTGCACCTGAAATAATACATGTTTAGTTATCCACAAAGAGCCACATCTGGACTGTGCATGAGCTACTTTTCATCTACAGTCAGAAACTATTCAGGAAACGCCAGTTTGGAGAGTGTTGGATGACATCATTGACCTGGTTTCACAATAGTTGCCAAATACCCTGTGAATGTTTGCTTGTTTCATTTTGATGATCATGATAAAGACATGCCGTGCTAAATGTCAGCTAGTTCCACAATTCAGCGAGTATTATGGGAAATTTAAAAAAAGAGGCAAAAGCAAGAAAGAGGAACCGCTCACTTCCAAAGTAAAAGTCACACGCCGATGCTCAGTGCAGCTTTTGATTTAAGCAGGAGGATTAGTGCTGCATTCATGTGCTATCTGACACATCCAGAAAATAAGTTTACGACTTGTAAAATGCACGTGAACGCCTCCTCAAGTCGGAACAACAGCTTGGAAAATGCAAGAAAAAATTAGGTGCCCGACTTGCCAACATCGCCTCATATTCATCATCACATTGAGGGCAAAATATGTTTATATGATTTATTTTGATGTTTCGTAAATGTTAAGATACTTTTATTACCAGTAAGTCGCTTACTGCACCTCAGAGTTTGTCTCATAACAGAGACATTCACACATCTTCTTCATAGCATCCACTCTTTCTTTGTCGTCTTTACAACATTCAAACGTTCCAACATTAGCAAAAGGACAATCTGCTCTCTCTAAACTGGCATTGTTCAAAACACATGAACGACAAAGATTATACACGATGCACCAACCACTTTAGCAAGACATCATCGCTCAGTGAAAGAAATATTAAATACTGCACTGACTGCTCCGTGTTGATTAAAAGTAAACCTTTAAATCTGTTTAAACGTTTTCATTATTAAAAAAGGTAGACACTGTACCATTTGTGGCGTCTTCTGGGCCTTTGATTGATTCATAATGACAGACGTCACCTAAAGAGTGAAAGAGAACGAATCAATCGAGTAACATTTTGTATCTTTGGAGGGTTAAAATAAAAAGGTGTTCTTATATGTACATGTTTAAATGCTTACCCTGCTGTGGGTTTGAGTATAAATCATGCTGAGCGGAAGGATTTGTGGCTGCGTCCTGATTGGTGCCTTCTGACTGGGTTGATCTTCAACATTGAGCAAATAAAACATGTTAAAGCAAAATGGCAAAGTGTTCATGTAGCGTTCAAAATGAGACATGAGAGAGCGCTGAACTGACCTGAAAAGGCTTGAATCTGTGAAAGAGACATTTAGTTTGTCATTATTTCAGATCAAGCAATTGGGGAAAAAAACATCAAATGTGAACGAGAAAAAAAAGTGAAATGAAGGTCTCACCCTTTGACCGTCTGCAGCGATACAACAGAAGCAGAAGAATTATAAGTACAACTCCACAAATCAGCCCGACAATCACAGGAACTAAAGGAGATGAAGAGTCCTCAGACCTGGACCCTGCTAAAACTAATAACAAATAACCGTTAATGAGCTTGTAAAACACATCTTCACATTATGGACAATGATGATTAAATGTTTGGTCATGTTTTCTCAAGCCTTGATGGATAGTTATAGTCGAATACATCATTTTATCTGATACTCTTTCAAATCCTGGACTAAACAACTAAATTAATAATTCAACACAAAATTATTGAATCATCAAAATGTCAAAATCGATTCATCTGAATTACGACAGAAAAGTCCACCTGAGTTTTTACTTGAAAATATAATTGTTGAAGTTATGTTGTCTAAGGTCATTCACACTAGTGAAGTACTGATTGCTAGTCATGCTAAGCTAACATCAACACGGCTCTCTCAGCCAGCTTGATGTTACTTCAAGAGTGTCTGTTTAACTTTAGTGCAAGCAAATGTTTAGGCTACCTTACTTTAGAGATCTCGACAATCCTACCCACCTGTTACTGACATCCAACTCTGAGACGACTCTCTCCCTGAGGTTTGACACTTGTAGAAGCCCTCATCAGACTTTGACACAGCAGAGATATTAAGCTGCTTTCTGGTATCATTTTGAAGGAGTTTGTCGTTCCGATAGAAGAACACATTGGATACAGGGTCGTTGTTTTTTAATGTGCAGCTCAGAATAACTGAACTTCCTTCAGTCACTGGATGGACAGGGCTCACCAGGATGATATCAGACTCTGTTAAACAGTTGAAGCAAAGAGGATTCAACCAGAGATCATCAGGTTCAAACTTGAAGATAAGCAGACACAGAATAATCCGAATATAATTCTTCTTTTACAGCCATGCATTAAAGTCATGATAAATCTGATGTGTGATCTTGTTTACATCTTACTCCTTCTTGTGTTTCAGACTTTGGCATCAGATCAATAATGATTTACACTCAGACTTTAATCTTTGCTCTTATCTCATTAAGAGAGTAAATTCTCTTCTCAATGTCGATCAGGCAAAAAAAAAAAAAAAAAAAAAAAGAGATAAAAATCTTACTCTCTTTAGTGATGTTGACAGCGTTGCTGAACTCTCCTAAATCAGACTCACACCAGAATACATGATTTGTTGAGAAGGAACTGTGTATTGTGCATGTTGATCCAGTCATATGACCCCTCCAGGAGCAATCACTCAGGTAGCTGTCTTGTTGAAACCTCACTCTCCACTGAGTAGAGTTCCCCTCACACTTCAGTGAGACAGAATCATAGGTGAAGTGTTGCGCTCTTTCAGGACTCACTGTGAGAGATGCTGGTGAGGGCAAATCTGAAGAAAAAACAAACAAGGAGTTTAACAAAGTCCAGCAGTCTAAAGATTAAAAAAGAACACACAACTTACCTGCTGTAGGATTTTATATCTAATTAAATAGCCAGCTGCTTCTGCTGTCTGAAAATTAAATGACTTTCTTTGACCTTCCATTTCTAAAGATATGACAGATGAACATTTCATACAGATGTTTCTCCATGGGTAGTTGCGGTCTTACTTTGTGTCTGTGTTTCAGGTCTGTAGCTTTTTCTCATGTTCCATTTATTGTTTTGTCAGGAAAGCCTGAATTAGATTTTTCATATTGTGTGTACATGAGACGGACTACTGACCAACATTATTATAATCACAAACGCCCAAAAAAGAGAGTCTCTCATCATCTTCATTTTAGTGTTTGTCATGCTACCAAAAACAACAACAACCACTCACCAAGGAAACGAGGGGTTAACATTTGGCTGTGTATGTTGTACTGTAGGTCTCATCAAGCATATGTACTTGTGAATACACAAACATTACATACTGGATATGATGTATTTAAATTGTCTATTCAGATAGATGAAGATATTTTTGCAAACATTTATGATTATGTTCAACACTCTCTTTTATGAGCTTCCTGCTTTTTGAGCACGTATATGTGTATGTATACAAGCTGACAACTCAATGAAAAGTTATTCACAGAAAGAAAGAGCATGAAGTCATCGTGATCAATTCTCATCTTGCTCTCTGATTGTTGACTCATAGAGACAAAAGTCTAAGTTGTTCATAAACATCAAATGAATAAAGATATTATTCTCAAGATAAAGACAGAATCTAACTGACCTCCAGACCAGACAAACTTTGGTTCACTGTAAGGAAGGTAACGCTCTGGATCTCCTCTTCCAGCTCTGCACACATATGCTGCTGTGTGTGTCTGTCCATGAACAATGAAGGAAGACTTTTCACTTTCAGATAGCAGCTGGTAGCTGTAGGAGTTGTCAGATAGTTTGGAAGTAGCGTTACAGGTATACCAGTAGAACCTCCATCCTGCTGATGGATGTTTAACCTCACAGTTCAGAGTCACAAAGTCTCCAGCACTCAGCCATAATGGAGACACTGTGAGGACAGGCCAGGGTGGACCTGTTGGAAAAGTGATTATTCAAAGAAATAAATAATCATGTAATGATGGAAAATCAGATATCAGTAAATAAGAAGTTGATTTTTTGTTTAATATAAATGAAAAAGTATTTGAATAAACAGTTTAATATGTATTTAAAATGGACGTTACTTACTGTTTAAAACTGTTAATGTGATGGGATCGCTCCAATCTGTTGGAGACTGGTCACTTCTTTTTCTGCCCTTACAACTGTAGTTTCCACTGTGTAAATCATAAGCAGCTCCAATCCTGTATTCCTTTTCACTTGAAGGTTTGAAGCGGCTTGAGCTGGTTGTTTTCCACTCGTACTCCCACTCAGCGTCGTCTCCATCCTTTATCTCACATCTTACAGTAATCGACTCGTCATAGTAGAATTCAGACCAGTTTGGGTGCAGAGTCACGACAGCCTTGTTTGCAACCGCTAATGTTCAAGAATTCACAGTGAGTATACAAAGATGAAAAAACCTTAAATCTACACCAAATAATGTCAATATGCAAGACTTACTATTTTCCTTTAACTGAACTGAATCACTGTCCTCTGTTTTGTAAGCTGGGTTTCCTCTCTCTCCTCTACACCAGTAGAGTCCCTCCTTAGAGACACGTTTTTGTCCAGTCGAGGAGACATCTTTTACGGTTGATGGTTTAGAGGATTTATCTGCTGTGGACCAAAAGTAGTATTGCCAACCAGATGATAAGCTCACAGAGCAGGTCAGGGTCACATTACCTCCTACTGGAATATCTGTGTCATCAGCCTTCAGTTCAGCCTTTGGTTTTTGTGCTGTTCAGTTTAAAACAGGGAAATAAGAAAGGATTAATGTTTCTTTCAATAGCCCTTAAAATAAAAAATACCTTAAGGAAATAAATGATTTTAAGTCCATCTTACCTGATACTTTCAGTGTGAGTGGAGTGCTCCACTGTGTTGAGGTAAGTACCTCAGTTTTGTGTTTTCCCTTACACTTGTATTCTCCTTCCCTGTAAACAGTAGCACTTAATTCAAAGGATTCACTCTGTCTTACAGATCTATCAGAGCTGGTTGTCTCCCACTCATACTCCCACTCAGAGTCTTTTCCACCCTCGATTTCACATGTCAGAGTGATCTTCTCTCCGCTGTATATCTCAGTCCACTGGGGCTGCAGAGTCACAACAGCCCTGTTTGATACTGTTTGTGTTGAAGAGTTCCCAACAAGGACACAATGAGGAGGTAAAAAGAAACATCTTTACCTTTTTATCAAGAAATGTGTGAATAGAAAACAAAAAAACCTTAAACTTACAGATTCTGTTGATAGAGACTGAATCACTGTAATGAGTGTAGTAAGCTGGGTTTCCTCTCCAGCCTCTGCACCTGTAGACTCCTTCCTTGGAGACACTGATTTGTCCATTTGAGAGGTAAACATAATCTTCTGTGATGGTGATAAAAGAGAATTTGTCTTGTCTGTACCAGAGGTACGTCCAGCCAGAGGATGTAGGGTTCACGTTACAGGTCAGGGTCACAGCGCCCCCTGCTGGAATGGATGTAATTTCAGCTCTCAGTTCAGCCTTTGGTTTTCTTGCTGTTTGATTTGGAAGCAAAGATGTGAAAAGGTAAATTACTGTGCCTACAGTCAAACTCAAACAGTGGTGCTCCCAGAAGGAAAACTGACTTAGTGTCAGAATTTATCTCTTAAATTATGTTACATTTAAAATATATTCATATTAGTTTGATTCCAGTAAAGACCCCATCATGTCTCTATCACTTAAAAAAAAAAACTACAACATGAGAGACTTTTCTCACTTTGACACCATCAGACTTAGGAGAGCTCGATCAATATCAACAAACATCGTCTTTTGTCAAATGTGAATAACAGATGATCTTTATGAGCAATTATTCAGACACTGATGGAAACTTCAAAGTTCACTGACGAAATCATAGTGAGATATATTTTATGCACATTACAAAAGCTCTAATGGTTTCTTAGTTATTTTATCACCATTCTGAAAGGAAAACATAATTAATTACACAGCTCCTTTTAAAAGACTGATTTCTGTTTGTTTAAAGTAAACAATTGTTTTTTTGTAATTTAGATGGAAACATGAACAGATTTTATTTATTGTCAACATGGTTCAACTTACATATTACAGTCAATTCGAAGGGTTCACTCCAGTCTGTGTAGGTAGTATTAGGGTGGACTCTGCTGCCTAAGCAGCTGTATTCTCCGTTGTCAGATGAAGTGGGATGGTCAATAATGTATATATTGTTTGTTGTACGTTGTTCTGAGCCTCGTATTTTCCAATAAAACGTCCACTCAGCGTCTCCACCTCCCTCAATCTCACATCTGAGAGTGATCGTCTCACCCCAGAACATTTCAGGCCAGTTGGGAGTAACGGTCACTCGGGGACGGTTATCTGTTCACATCACAAAGACTCAGGAAAGAAACAGGATTGGAAATAAACTAAAGAGAAAAAATGAGATAGTTTTCATCCATAATCCTTATTGTAATGATCTAAATGTCTGTACAATATAATGATGACAATAATGACACAACAATAATGTTGCACATGGTTTAAAAGTAACGTGTACAGCAGCGTTAAAAGGAGCAGCTGTTAAAGAGAAATAAGAGCTTACAGAATCACAACAGTTTCTTGAGATACCAGCAGCTTTCCAAGGTAAGGACAGAATCAGGTCAAAACAGAAAACTAAAATACATAACTTAAAAATATGTTTTAAAAGCAAACTTTCAGGAAGATAAAGTTCACCTTCCAGGACAATTTCTTTTAAAAATTCAGTGAGATAATATTTAAACACAAAACACTACATGAAGATGCTGTTAAAGTGATGAAGTGGGTAAAAAACAGAAATATAAGACAATAACTCACCTTGAGCCAATCCGCGGGGGAACAAATTCAGCACTAAAATGAAGTGCACTAAATTAATAGTAGACATCAATCAAAGCAAGATAGAGTTTCATTTTAGACAACTGTTATTGTCAAAACACTTGAAAATGAGATGATTCATCTCAAGGGTTTGGCGGTCTAATTAATTCAAAACATTTTACATAACAAAACCATCGACTATTTACTGTACATGTGTTGCTCAAATATTGTACAAACAGCAAGTTCAGTATCTCCTGTTGTTTTATTCAAACTGCCAAACTTCATGTTCATAGAAACATGACTCAATGTTTGAAATTGACAAAACTTAAGATGCACTGATATACTCACAGAAAAACCCCAGCACACAACGCAAGGTTTGGTCCATCTTCACCTCCAAAGAGTCAACGAAACTCTGACGCTTAGCTTTTTAAAAAACATTAACTTTGTGTTTGTAATAATGCAGAAGAATAAAGAGAGGCAAAACAAGGAACAGTTCATTTAAATGTGAGCACAGTATTTCTCTCTGACTTCTTCTTTCTCTTCACTTCCTTCCCTTTTACACAAGATTCTGAGAAGAGCAGTTCATCAACCACAATAAACCTGTTTACACTTCCTGTCTGCTGCTCCAATAAGAAAGAGATCATGTGAAATGAATTCTGTCAGATGTAAAATAAATCAATCAACTATGGCATAAATAAGTAATAATTGCACATCAATGAAACTTCATGCTCAGAACTTTAAGACCACATAAAACAACAAACTATAAATATGATTTCATGCAATAAACAATATGAGTGTCCTTGTTTAATACGTCCTGGTGGTAGAATTATAAAATGAATGTTATTTAAAAACTTACATTAGAAATAATAAGTAAGACTTCATGTCCCGGTGTGGATCATAATGGAGTACTTTCAAGGTGCTTTTGAGCAAGGCACTGAACCCCCAACCTCTCTGGTGTACTCGCTGTGTAGCAGTGTGTAGCAGTCACACTCTGACATGCTCTCTCCACTAAAGCATGTCCACTGGTCCTGTTTGAACACGTGTGTGAATCCGGCTTATGTGTGTGAGAAGCATGTCTCTAAATAACAGAGTGTTAAACCAGAATTTCTCTCAGGGATTCAAAAAGGATATGTAACTAAAAAAACAAAAATTATAATTAAAACAACTAAAGCCACAGTAAGAGGGTGAAAAAAAAAAACCTCAACATGCAAATGTTCCCACATTGTGGTAGAGATCTAGTTTCTAGTTTGTTTGAAACCCACAACACCAGAAACATGAACTGCTTATTGCCCAGGGCTAAATATTATTATTTTTCAGGTTGTTTTCACTAGCAGAAAAAAAGAAGACAAAAAGTTGACAATATGTTTCCTGTAATCTTACATGTAACTTTACTTTCTGCCTCATTTACCATCTAGACGTTTTTCCTTTAGTACTCCGGGAACAGTTGTCCTGATGCTTTCACAGCGGGCTCTAACTCATTGATTATTGGTTTCTTGGGAACTTTGAGTGAAAAGTTGTTTTACTCATCTTAATTAAGCAAAAAGTAAAAACCACAAAACTCAGAACATGAGGGGAACTGAGGACAAATGTAATTCCCCCATGATATAGTTGGTACTTGGTACAGTCTGACTGACCACTTCCTGTTTAAACAGCTCTGCTGCAGGAGGCACATCTTTCACTGACAGCGGCCATGATGTCACTGAAGCAGCAGAATTTACACTATTAATAACTTTGAACAACTTTAGCAGTGTGAAAAATGGGTGGATGCTGAAGTGACCTTGTTCAAATAGCAACATTCAAGTTTTGAAAGCAGCTTGATGATGCCGACAATAAAGCAAATAAAATCAACTGTTTATAAGTATACCAATCAAATATGGGAAAGGAGAATGTGTTACTCTCTATCAAATAGAATATACAGTTTCTTTACTGAAATGAAAACAGAGCTGCAAGTTCAAGTTGTTCATATTTTGATATGCCTGATAAATGGGAAAATTATATGTGACCTCTCAGTCAGCATTTTCAATGTTAACAAAAACGTTTTTGTTTTTCAAGGAGCAAATAGGAAATTAACTAACTTGATAACCACATTAACCTGATTCCTCTCCAAATGGATAATGTACTAATGACTCAATGAGAGGACGACTGTTAAAAAAATGCAAAAGAGCAGATTCAGCTTAATATTGATCGAGTCGCTGCTGATGTTAAACTAATGAATAAGCACAAGGCCCTTGGTCAGTGTAGAACCCTCATCTGAATAAAGAGGTGCTTTATACCAGAGCAAATGTGTCCCATCACATCTGTGCCATATTAATATTTGCCAGTGGTAACCAGATGGAGTCATGTAGTGCCCCATTATTTTTTAATTTAGAGCCATTCAGAATCCCCACAAAGTCTGATACAGACGAGAAAAAGAGACAGCTGTTGGTGAGAGGCGTAAATGCACAAGGAGAAGTTACAGTGAAAACATAGGTTTAAAAAAAAACATGTGGAACGGCTGTGATAGTTAATTAAAAACATGTAGTTACATTTCCTCATTCGAAATAAAAAGATTAGGGGCGCTGATGGCCTTAAACATGTATGAATCATCAGACAAAAATAGGACAGATGAGTATGAAAGACTGAAACTCTTGGTTGTGTTTTGCTTCTGTGACCTACTTAATTAGTTTGAAATGTTTTAGAACTTCATTTTGTTTTGTATGAAATGTTTGAAACTGTGTAACGTAAAATTAGTAGTTCAAGTACTGCACTAGACTGTTGGGTCCAGACAGGATGACAAAGTTCAGGCTGTGTCCCTTTAGAGAACCATGACAAAAGACTCTTTATCCCAGCATGCCTTGCATTTACTCCCAGAAGGCTTTGCCACACCAAACACATAGGTGTGAAGTTTGGGAGGGATAAAACCCCAGGACAACTAGTGTTCTCCCTCTTTCATACGTCGTCTGGCGACGTCCGAGGATATCAACTCTGTTCCTGTTTCGCAGCACGACTCTCTTTGTTTAAAAGTTTTGGCGCGCAGATAACCCAAGGCCTTGAAGCATACCGACATCCTGAATTCCGAGCTTAGATCATCCATTTGAACGCATCTCTAAGAAGAGCGTCTTATTTCTCCCGTATTAAAACGGTATTGAGAGAGATTGTAAGGATTACATCTCGTTCCGTCCTAAAAGAAAGGACATCCACGGAGATCACCTCGCTCGACGGAGGACACTACGGCCCTGCTCAACCCCTTGGACGCGGCGCCATCAGCCAACAACTGCAGGAAGACGCTAAAGATCGTTGCAAGGACCCCTTTTCTTCCTTCATCAACCGCGGACAAACGGTTACAAGTGAGGCTTAGCTAGGTCTGGGCAGTTAGATATATAGAGTGTTTAATAACGGAGTTATTATTGTGAAACTGTGATAATATTTGCTTGGTGTTTGACCACTGTGTCTTAGATTTTATGAGAGTAAAACCTCTTTTGTTTTCTTTATTTGTGCCGCTGCGTCCCGTGTGTTTCTCTGTGAACTCTCGCGTCATAACCAGGTAATAGACTCATTATCAGAAAGACTAGTGTGAACGCCGGCTGATACAAATCCGGCCACTGGCTTCTGGTAGTGAAGTTAACTATGCTCTGAGTTGTGCGTGAGTTCCAGGCTGAGATTGAGCTTCTGAGGTGCGTTCTTTTCTCTCGCTCTCTCCCTTTACACACACACGCACATTTCGGCAGACGCACACACATAGAGATCTGTGGCTTTCCAGACGCTGCAGAAATGTAGATCAGGTAGAGACAGTTTGACTCCGTCTCTAGACAATAGACCAGGTTAGGAGACCTGTATTCTGTGTCCGCCATCACGTGACCACGCGTGGTCGCGCTGCCATTTTGATCTCTCTCTCTCTCTCTCTCTCACTCACTCTCATAGAAACACGCACGCACACACACACACACGTGCCACGCTTGTTTATGTTTGTTACCTGTAGTTTGGTTTATAATAGTTGTTTGTTTGATTGAGTTTCATTGATTAACTTGATGTTTCTTTGTTAAATAAATTCTGTTATAATTTAAAGAGCAGTTGTTTGTGATTACTGTGTATTTGGTTTGTGACGTAGGCTGGGTGAAAGGTCTTTGTGTTCGATATCACACCTTCAATTAAATACAGATTATTAATGATATTGGTATTTAATTAACTAATTTGAGACTGATATTTGTAATATTTTGGTTGTTCCCTGTTTACAGGGCGGTGCCCCAAGGTTTATTAAACTCAGTTTAATAATAATAATTGATTTATTTTAATAATTATGTAAACTTAATTATTCAATTTAATTCAACAACTAAATGTTACATCCTAAAACCCCAACATAATGTTGCCGCCGTGGAAGGTCCCAACAACACTTTTATGTGATGTAAAAAGGGTAGGTATAAAAAACTTCAGTACTAAATATTGATTGAGTACACTACTACCACTACAACTACTAAAAGATGTGTGTCCTTAATGTGTACCATTAAGTTTTACCAGTTCACTTAAATCTCTGCTTTTAAAGAAGAAAACATATGGCTGCTCAAGCGATGCAGAACCTTGGTTATTTTCTGCCACTGAGCTGCGACACTGTAAAAGATGACAATGTTCATAATTTGTATTTCTGTATTTTCGAAGGTAAAGAACTCCACATCGTTGATTGATAATGAATAAACGTAGCACAACAATAACTTTCTTAAAAGGATGATTTTTTAAACGTTTGTCTTTATCAGATATGAAAGCTGAAGATAGAAGGGAAATATGGGAAAGAGAGAGTGGGATAACAGACACTGCAAAGACCGTATTCTTATTGGCTGGTCTGTCAAAAAGCAAGTAAAACCAAAAGAAACTGTTGTTCCTGTTTTAAAAAAATTATTATGATCATTACAGTACTTTAATACATTGACAATATAAAACTGTCAAATAATGGAGATACAAATTACTGACCCTTCAATATATAAACTATAATGTAAATGATTATGTAGTAGATATAACAGTCATGTTGATGTCCTTCTGAGATCTTTGTAAGCCAACACTGACAAAGAAACAGATTTTAATCAACTGGATGCTCAAGCTAAAATAAACAGTATCAAGCAGCTGAAACAACTTAAAAAGACAAAAAATAATGACAAAAAAAGATCTGTACTTGTAAAGATAAGAAACTCTGTGAAATATTCTGATAATAATTGTAAGCTTTTAGCTAATATGAGTGATTGAATATATATTCTGTCACTCTGACTTAAACAGAAAACAAATCGACTGTATTAATCCTTGAACATTTGTGATAATCGCAAAACAGAGATACAAGTATTAATGTTACTGATGTGAAGATAATCTATGTAATATAATCCGCTCCCTTAAACGCACAATATGTAGAAAGTTATTGGACTGTTTACACTAAAATATCAAAATAAACAAACATTGACTGAACCTGTTTTATACATATTTTCTGTTCAGTATTTACATTCCCACAAATATTTCCAACAGTTATCAAAGCCATAGAAATCCTTAATATTATAGTAACTGTGTGGCCGCCATGACAGCACCTCCATGACACACACAACATGTTTATCGTTGCCGTGGAAACACTTTCTGTTGCGTAAAAGACCGCTACATAAATGAGAGGTAACTGCCACCGAAAGCTGCCGAACTGTTGCTGTATGTGCCGCTGTGATAAAAAGATCATGTAAATCAGACGTGGATACATGAGCTCGTCTTTAAACATATTCTCTTCTTCAGGTCTGTTTCACCCGCTTGTCTTCATTATGGTCAACTCCTTTTCAGTGTCTTCAGAGCTTCACTGATTGGTTGACATAATCATCCCCTTTAGAGAAATGAGAATCAAGCAAAAGTTTCTTCATCAATGTTTGTAAGGACGAGTGTCGTACAAATTCATAAATTCATGACAAACATAAAACAACTTTGAGAGACATTTTCCTTCAATTTAAAATATATCTCCTACAGTGTGTATTAAATAAAAAAGTACAGTACCATCGTTGTTGTCCTCAGAGATTTGGAGTGTTTCGTAGACACTGGCATCACCTGTATGAGAAATGAAAACCAAACGTCATTCTGATCTCATTTTGGATCCATATATTCTGAAAACTCTGTGTGTAAACACACAATACCAATGAAAAGCTTACCGTGCAGGAGAGTAGCGTATATGTCAGGTTGAGCCACATTCTGGTAAAGTTCATGACTTCTGGCAGAGTCCTGGTTGTTACTCTCAGACTGGCTGGGCCTTAAACATGCAGCACTGACATGTATTACATTTAGCAGCATGGCTTCAATTACTGTTATATTTAAAATAATTAAAGAGAGAGTTGAACCTACCTCCTGAAGCATGAGTCTGTGAAAAAGACATGTTACACTGTGTTTTACTTCATGTAAGCCACACTGCTAATCTCTGTCAGTACACAACTACATTTAATATAAATAAATAATTTAATATGAAGAAGTAAAAGAAGGTCTTACCTTTGGACTGACGAGAACAATACAATAGGAGCAGAAATATTGCAAACGCTACTCCACAGATCAGCCCAACAATCACAGGAATTACAGGAGATGAAGAGTCCTCAGGCCGGGGCAATGCTACATGTACACCAGCCATAAAGAAGAACAAACAGTAACTGATACTACAATTATACAAACAGTCCTTCAGCTGATTCAAAGTGTTATTAAATACTCTGATTCATGATGTTTCAGTAAAGACAAAACCACTCAAATGAGTACAAATAATATCCAACATAAATACATAATGTGATCACATATGTACATGTTTGAAATCAGCAATGCTTCATATCAGGACTTTGAAATCCACTGACTCAAACAAAACACTTTAAGACTTTACTGAGTCCAAAAATTAATGTTACTTTTAGTTCAGATACATTTTCTCTTAATTTCCCATTTTAAAGGATACAAAACAAATCCTAGTAAACATTAAAGAAATCCAGTCATTGTTATCTTACTCACCTGTTACTGACATCCAACTCTGAGACGACTCTCTCCCTGAGGTTTGACACTTGTAGAAGCCCTCATCAGACTTTGACACAGCAGAGATATTAAGCTGCTTTCTGGTATCATTTTGAATGAGTTTGTCGTTCAGATAGAAGAACACATAGGAAACGTTATCTCTGTGTCTTAATGTGCAGCTCAGAATAACTGAACTTCCTTCAGTCACTGGATGGACAGGGCTCACCAGGATGATATCAGACTCTGTTAAACAGTTGAAGCAAAGAGGATTCAACCAGAGATCATCAGGTTCAAACTTCAGACACAGAATGATGAAAATGTGTCTTCTATCACAGCCATGAATCACCTTCTTGTGTTAAATGTGTTTGAACAGTAACCGACTATAAATAATAATCTTATTTCATAGCACCTTTAAAAACAGCTGTTTACAAAGTGCTTTACAGATAAAAACAAATACATCGACATTCTGGGAAAGAAAGTTAAACAAATGGACCAAACAAGGAGTATAAGTGATCAGTATTTCATGATTTACACTCAGACTTTGATATTTGGTTTTATCTGTTTTACTTCTCAGTGTCGATAGAGATAACGTGTAACTGAATGTTGAATTGAATACTTGGATGCTAATGGATGAAAAACCTTGAGAAGAAATGTAATAAAATCTTACTCTCTCTAGTGATGTTGACAGCGTTGCTGAACTCTCCTGATTCAGACTCACACCAGCACACAATATTTCTTGAGAGGGGACTGTCTATTGTGCATGTTGATCCAGTCATTGTATCCCGCTGGGAGCAATCTGTAAGGTAGCCGTCTTCTTGAAACCTCACTCTCCACTGAGTAGAGTTCCTCTCACACTTCAGTGAGACAGAATCAGAGGTGAAGTGTTGTGCTCTTTCAGGACTCACTGTGAGAGACGCTGGTGAGGGCAAATCTGAAGACAAAGAAACTTGGCTTTTAACAAAGTCCAGCACTGTCTGTTGTGTATGTTCAACACTCTCTTTTATGAGCTTCCTGCTTTTTGAGCATGTATATGTGTATGTATACATGCTGACAACTCAATGAAAAGTTATTCACAGAAAGAAAGAGCATGAAGTCATCATGATCAATTCTCATCTTGCTCTTTGATTGTTGACTCACAGAGACAAAAGTCTAAGTTGTTCATAAACATCAAATGAATAAAAATATTATTCTCAAGATAAAGACAGAATCTAACTGACCTCCAGACCAGACAAACTTTGGTTCACTGTAAGGAAGGTAAAGCTCTGGATCTCCTCTTCCAGCTCTGCACGCATATGCTGCTGTGTGTGTCTGTCCATGAACAATGAAGGAAGACTTTTCACTTTCAGATATCAGCTGGTAGCTGTAGGAGTTGTCAGATAGTTTGGAAGTAGCTTTACAGGTATACCAGTAGAACCTCCATCCTGCTGATGGATGTTTAACCTCACAGTTCAGAGTCACAGAGTCTCCAGCACTCAGCCATAATGGAGACACTGTGAGGACAGGCCGGGGTGGACCTGTTGGAAAAGTGATTATTCAAAGAAATAAATAATCATGTAATGATGGAAAATCAGATATCAGTAAATAAGAAGTTGATTTTTTGTTTAATATAAATCAAAAAGTATTTGAATAAACAGTTTGATATGTATTTAAAATAAAAGTTACTTACGGTTTAAAACTGTTAATGTGATGGGATCGCTCCAATCTGTTGGAGACTGGTCACTACTTTTTCTGCCCTTACAACTGTAGTTTCCACTGTATAATTCATAAGCAGCTCCAATCCTGTATTCCTTTTCACTTGAAGGTTTGAAGTAGCTGGTTGTTTTCCACTCGTACTCCCACTCAGCGTCGTCTCCATCCTTGATGTCACATCTTACAGTAATCGACTCGTCATAGTAGATTTCAGACCAGTTTGGGTGCAGAGTCACGACAGCCTTGTTTGCAACCGCTAATGTTGAAGAATTCACAGTGAGTATACAAAGATGAAAAAACCTTAAATCTACACCAAATCATGTCAATATGCAAGACTTACTATTTTCCTTTAACTGAACTGAATCACTGTCCTCTGTTTCGTAAGCTGGGTTTCCTCTCGCTCCTCTACACCAGTAGAGTCCCTCCTTAGAGACACGTATTTGTCCAGTCGAGGGGACATCTTTTATGGTTGATGGTTTAGAGGATTTATCTGCTCTGTACCAAAAGTAGTATTCCCAACCAGATGATAAGCTCACAGAGCAGGTCAGGGTCACAGCACCTCCTACTGGAATATCTGTGACATCAGCCTTCAGTTCAGCCTTTGGTTTTTGTGCTGTTCAGTTTAAAACAGGGAAATAAGAAAGGATTAATGTTTCCTTAAATAGCCTTTAATAAAATACCTTAAGGAAATAAATACACATGAACGTCAACCATGAAACGCATTTAATCACTGCGATCTGCACTAAAAACTTTTCTTTTAGTTAATTTCTCAAAGAAGAAATAAAGTCACAAGTCAAACTTGTTTTCATGTTGATTTAAAGTCCATCTTACCTGATACTTTCAGTGTGAGTGGAGTGCTCCACTGTGTTGAGGTAAGTACCTCAGTTTTGTGTTTTCCCTTACACTTGTATTCTCCATCACTGTAAACAGTAGCACTGAATTCAAAGGATTCACTCTGTCTTACAGATCTATCAAAGCTGGTTGTCTCCCACTCATACTCCCACTCAGAGTCTTCTCCACCCTCGATTTCACATGTCAGAGTGATCTTCTCTCCGCTGTATATCTCAGTCCACTGGGGCTGCAGAGTCACAACAGCCCTGTTTGATACTGTTTGTGTTCAAGAGTTCCCAACAAGGACACAATGAGGAGGTAAAAAGAAACATCTTTACCTTTTTATCAAGAAATGTGTGAATAGAAAACAAAAAAACCTTAAACTTACAGATTCTGTTGATAGAGACTGAATCACTGTACTGAGTGTAGTAAGCTGGGTTTCCTCTCCTTCCTCTGCACTTGTAGACTCCTTCCTTGGAGACACTGATTTGTCCATTTGAGAGGTCAACAAAATCTTCTCTGATGGGGAAAACAGGGGATTTGTCTTCTCTGTACCAGATGTACGTCCAGCCAGAGGATGTAGGGTTCACGTTACAGGTCAGGGTCACAGCGCCCCCTGCTGGAATGGATGTAATTTCAGCTCTCAGTTCAGCCTTTGGTTTTCTTGCTGTTTGATTTGGAAACAAAGATGTGAAAAGGTAAATTACTGTGCCTACAGTCAAACTCAAACAGTGCTGCCCTCAGAAGGAAAACTTACTTAGTGTCAGGATTTATCTCTTAAATTATGTTACATTTAAAATATATTCATATTAGTTTAATTCCAGAAAAGACCCCATCATGTCTGTATCACTTTAAAAAAAAAAGACTTTTCTCACTTTGACACCATCAGACTTAGGAGAGCTCGATCAATATCAACAAACATCTTCTTTTGTCAAATGTGAATAACAGATGATGTTTATGAGCAATTATTCAGACACTGATGGAAACTTCAAAGTTCACTGAATAAATCATAGTGAGACATATTTTATGCACATCACAAAAGCTGTAATGGTTTCTTAGTTATTTTATCACCAATCTGAAAGGAAAACATAATTAATTACACAGCTCCTTTTAAAAGACTGATTTCTGTTTGTTTAAAGTAAACAGTTGTTTTTTTGTAATTTAGATGGAAACATGAACAGATTTTAATTATTGTCTACATGGTTACACTTACATATTACAGTCAATTCGAAAGGTTCACTCCAGTCTGTGAAGGTAGTATTAGGGTGGCCTCTTCTGCCTGAACAGCAGTATTCTCCGTTGTCAGATGAAGTGGGACGGTTAATAATGTATTTATTGTTTGCTTTATGTTGGTCTGAGCCTCGTATTTTCCAAAAAAACGTCCACTCATCGTCTCCACCTCCCTCAATCTCACATCTGAGAGTGATCATCTCACCCAGGAATATTTCGGGCCAGTTGGGAGTAACGGTCACTCGGGGACGGTTACCTGTTCAAATCACAAAGACTCAGGAAAGAAACAGGATTGGAAATAAACTAAAAAGAGAAAATGAGACAGTTTTCATCCATGATCCTTACTGAAATGATCTAAATGTTTGTACAATATAACGATGACAATAATGACACAACAATAATGTTGCACATGGTTAAAAAGTAACGTGTACAGCAGCGTTAAAAGGAGCAGCTGTTAAAGAGAAATAAGAGCTTACAGAATCACAACAGTTTCTTGAGATACCAGCAGCTTTCCAAGGTAAGGACAGAATCAGGTCAAAACAGAAAACTAAAATACATAACTTAAAAATATGTTTTAAAAGCAAACTTTCAGGAAGATAAAGTTCACCTTCCAGGACATTTTCTTTTAAAAAGGCAGTGAGATAATATATAAACAGAAAACACTACATGAAGATGCTGTTAAAGTGATGAAGTGGGTAAAAAACAGAAATAAAACACAATCACTCACCTTGAGCCAATCCGCGGGGGATCAAATTCAACACTAAAATAAAGATTAATAGTTCATCAGACATCAAAGCAAGATAGAGTTTCATTTTAGACAATTGTTATTATTAAAACACTTGAAAATGAGATGATTCATCTCAAGGGTTTGGCGGTCTAATTAATTCAAAGCTTGTTACATAACAAAACCATCGACTATTTACTGTACATGTGTTGCTCAAATATTGTACAAACAGCAAGTTCAGTATCTCCTGTTGTTTTATTCAAACAGCCAAACTTCATGTTCATAGAAACATGACTCAATGTTTGAAATTGACAAAACTTAAGACGCACTGATGTACTCACAGAAAAACCCCAGCACACAACGCAAGGTTTGGTCCATCTTCACCTCCAAAGAGTCAACGAAACTCTGACGCTTAGCTTTTTAAAAAACATTAACTTTGTGTTTGTAATAATGCAGAAGAATAAAGAGAGGCAAAACAAGAAACAGTTCATTTAAATGTGAGCACAGTATTTCTCTCTGACTTCTCTTCACTTCCCTTTTACACAAGATTCTGAGACGAGCAGTCGATCAACCACAATAAACCTGTTTACACTTCCTGTCTGCTGCTCCAATAAGAAAGAGATCATGTGAAATGAATTCTGTCAGATGTAAAATAAATCAATTATGGCATAAATAAGTAATTATTGCACATCAATGAAACGTAATGCTCAGAACTTTAAGACCACATAAAACAACAAACTATAAATATGATTTCATGCAATAAACAATATGAGTGTCCTTGTTTAATACGTCCTGGTGGTAGAATTATAAAATGAATGTTATTTAAAAACTTAGATCAATGTTCATGTCCCGGTGTGGATCATAATGGAGTACTTTCAAGGTGCTTTTGAGCAAGGCACTGAACCCCGAACCTCTCTGGTGTACTCGCTGTGTAGCAGTGTGTAGCAGCCACACTCTGACATGCTCTCTCCACTAAAGCATGTCCACTGGTCCTGTTTGAACACGTGTGTGAATCCGGCCGATGTGTGTGAGAAGCGTGTCTCTCAATAACAGAGTGTTAAACCAGAATTTCTCTCAGGGATTCAAAAAGGATATGTAATTAAAAAAACAAAAATTATAATTAAAAAAACTAAAGCCACAGTAAGAGGGTGAAAAAAAACAATCAAAACCTCAACATGCAAATGTTCCCACATTGTGGTAGAGATCTAGTTTCTAGTTTGTTTGAAACCCACAACACCAGAAACATGAACTGCTTATTGCCCATGGCTAAATATTATTATTTTTCAGGTTGTTTTCACCAGCAGAAAAAAAGAAGACAAAAAGTTGACAATATGCTTCCTGTAATCTTACATGTAACTTTATTTTCTGCCTCATTTACCATCTAGACGTTTTTCCTTTAGTACTCCGGGAACAGTTGTCCTGATGCTTTCACAGCGGGCTCTAACTCATTGATTATTGGTTTCTTGGGAACTTTGAGTGAAAAGTTGTTTTACTCATCTTAATTAAGCAAAAAGTAAAAACCACAAAACTCAGAACATGAGGGGAACTGAGGACAAATGTAATTCCCCCATGACATAGTTGGTACTTGGTACAGTCTGACTGACCACTTCCTGTACCAACAGCTCTGCTGCAGGAGGCACATCTTTCACTGACAGCGGCCATGATGTCACTGAAGCAGCAGAATTTACACTATTAATAACTTTGAACAACTTTAGCAGTGTTAAAAATGGGTGGATGCTGAAGTGACCTTGTTCATATAGCAACATTCAAGTTGTGAAAGCAATGATGCCGACAATAAAGCAAATAAAATCAACTGTTTATAAGTATACCAATCAAATATGGGAAAGGAGAATGTGTTACTCTCTGTCAAATAGAATATACAGTTTCTTTACTGAAATGGAAACAGAGCTGCAAGTTCAAGTTGTTCATGTTTTGATATGCCTAATAAATGGGAAAATTATTTGTGACCTCTCAGTCAGCATTTTCATTGTTAACAAAAACGTTTTCGTTTTACAAGGAGCAAATAGGAAATTAACTAACTTGATATCCACATTAACCTGATTCCTCTCCAAATGGATAATGTACTAATGACTCAATGAGAGGACGACTCTTAAAAAAATGCAAAAGAGCAGATTCAGCTTAATATTGATCGAGTCGCTGCTGATGTTACACTAATGAACAAGCACAAGGCCCTTGGTCAGTGTAGAACCCTCATCTGAATAAAGAGGTGCTTTATACCAGAGCAAATGTGTCCCATCACATCTGTGCCATATTAATATTTGCCAGTGGTAACCAGATGGAGTCATGTAGTGCCCCATTATTTTTTAATTTAGAGCCATTCAGAATCCCCACAAAGTCTGATACAGACGAGAAAAAGAGACAGCTGTTGGTGAGAGGCGTAAATGCACAAGGAGAAGTTACAGTGAAAACATAGGTTTAAAAAAAAACATGTGGAACGGCTGTGATAGTTAATTAAAAACATGTAGTTACATTTCCTCATTCGAAATAAAAAGATTAGGGGCGCTGATGGCCTTAAACATGTATGAATCATCAGACAAAAATAGGACAGATGAGTATGAAAGACTGAAACTCTTGGTTGTGTTTTGCTTCTGTGACCTACTTGATTAGTTTGAAATGTTTTAGAACTTCATTTTGTTTTGTATGAAATGTTTGAAACTGTAACGTAAAATTAGTAGTTCAAGTACTGCACTAGACTGTTGGGTCCAGACAGGATGACAAAGTTCAGGCTGTGTCCCTTTAGAGAACCATGACAAAAGACTCTTTATCCCAGCATGCCTTGCATTTACTCCCAGAAGGCTTTGCCACACCAAACACATAGGTGTGAAGTTTGGGAGGGATAAAACCCCAGGACAACTAGTGTTCTCCCTCTTTCAAACGTCGTCTGGCGACGTCTGAGGATATCAACTCTGTTCCTGTTTCGCAGCACGACTCTCTTTGTTTAAAAGTTTTGGCGCGCAGATAACCCAAGGCCTTGAAGCATACCGACATCCTGAATTCCGAGCTTAGATCATCCATTTGAACGCATCTCTAAGAAGAGCGTCTTATTTCTCCCGTATTAAAACGGTATTGAGAGAGATTGTAAGGATTACATCTCGTTCCGTCCTAAAAGAAAGGACATCCACGGAGATCACCTCGCTCGACGGAGGACACTACGGCCCTGCTCAACCCCTTGGACGCGGCGCCATCAGCCAACAACTGCAGGAAGACGCTAAAGATCGTTGCAAGGACCCCTTTTCTTCCTTCATCAACCGCGGACAAACGGTTACAAGTGAGGCTTAGCTAGGTCTGGGCAGTTAGATATAGAGAGTGTTTAATAACGGAGTTATTATTGTGAAACTGTGATAATATTTGCTTGGTGTTTGACCACTGTGTCTTCTCTTTTGTTTTCTTTATTTGTGCCGCTGCGTCCCGTGTGTTTCTCTGTGAACTCTCGCGTCATAACCGGGTAATAGACTCATTATCAGAAAGACTAGTGTGAACGCCGGCTGATACAAATCCGGCCACTGGCTTCTGGTAGTGAAGTTAACTATGCTCTGAGTTGTGCGTTAGTTCCAGGCTGAGATTGAGCTTCTGAGGTGCGTTCTTTTCTCTCGCTCTCTCCCTTTACACACACACGCACATTTCGGCAGACGCACACACATAGATATCCGTGGCTTTCCAGACGCTGCAGAAACGTAGATCAGGTAGAGACAGTTTGACTCCGTCTCTAGACAATAGACCAGGTTAGGAGACCTGTATTCTGTGTCCGCCATCACGTGACCACGCGTGGTCGCGCTGCCATTTTGATCTCTCTCTCTCTCTCTCACTCACTCTCATAGAAACACGCACGCACGCACACACACACGTGCCACGCTTGTTTATGTTTGTTACCTGTAGTTTGGTTTATAATAGTTGTTTGTTTGATTGAGTTTCATTGATTAACTTGATGTTTCTTTGTTAAATAAATTCTGTTATAATTTAAAGACCAGTTGTTTGTGATTACTGTGTATTTGGTTTGTGACGTAGGCTGGGTGAAAGGTCTTTGTGTTCGATATCACACCTTCAATTAAATACAGATTATTAATGATATTGGTATTTAATTAACTAATTTGAGACTGATATTTGTAATATTTTGGTTGTTCCCTGTTTACAGGGCGGTGCCCCAAGGTTTATTAAACTCAGTTTAATAATAATAATTGATTTATTTTAATAATTATGTAAACTTAATTATTCAATTTAATTCAACAACTAAATGTTACATCCTAAAACCCCAACATAATGTTGCCGCCGTGGAAGGTCCCAACAACACTTTTATGTGATGTAAAAAGGGTAGGTATAAAAAACTTCAGTACTAAATATTGATTGAGTACACTACTACTACTACAACTACTAAAAGATGTGTGTCCTTAATGTGTACCATTAAGTTTTACCAGTTCACTTAAATCTCTGCTTTTAAAGAAGAAAACATATGGCTGCTCAAGCGATGCAGAACCTTGGTTATTTTCTGCCACTGAGCTGCGACACTGTAAAAGATGACAATCTTCATAATTTGTATTTCTATATTTTCTAAGGTAAAAAAAACTCCACATCGTTGATTGATAATGAATAAACGTAGCACAACAATAACTTTCTGAAAAGGATGATTTTTTAAACATTTGTCTTTATCAGATATGAAAGCTGAAGATAGAAGGGAAATATGGGAAAGAGAGAGTGGGATAACAGACACTGCAAAGACCGTATTCTTATTGGCTGGTCTGTCAAAAAGCAAGTAAAACCAAAAAATTATTATGATCATTACAGAACTTTAATACGTTAACAATACAAAACTGTTAAATAATGGAGATACAAATTACTGACCCTTCAATATATAAACTATAATGTAAATGATTACGTCTGTTGAAACAGGTCATTAAAGATATAACAGTCATGTTGATGTCCTTCTGAGATCTTTGTAAGCCAACACTGACAAAGAAGCAGATTTTAATCAACTGGGTGCTCAAGCTAAAATAAACAGTATCAAGCAGCTGAAACAACTTAAAAAGACAAAAAATAATGACAAGATAAAATCTGTACTTGTAAAGATAAGAAACTCTGTGAAATATTCTGATAATAATTGTAAGCTTTTAGCTAATATGAGTAATCGAATATATATTCTGTCACTCTGACTTAAACAGAAAACAAATCGACTGTATTAATCCTTGAACATTTGTGATAATCGTAAAACAGAGATACAAGTATAAATGTTACTGATGTGAAGATAATCTATGTAATATAATCCGCTCCCTTAAACTCACAATATGTAGAAAGTTAATGGACTGTTTACACTAAAATACCAAAATACCATAAATAAACATTGACTGAACCTATGTTTTATACATATTTTCTGTTCAGTAGTTACATTCCCACAAATATTTCCAACAGTTGTCAAAGCCATAGAAATCCTTAATATTATAGTAACTGTGTGGCCGCCATGACAGCACCTCCATGACACACACAACATGTTTATCGTTGCCGTGGAAACACCGGCTGTTGCGTAAAAGACCGCTACATAAATGAGAGGTAACTGCCACCGAAAGCTGCCGAACTGTTGCTGTATGTGCCGCTGTGATAAAAAGATCATGTAAATCAGACGTGGATACATGAGCTCGTCTTTAAACATATTCTCTTCTTCAGGTCTGTTTCACCCGCTTGTCTTCATTATGGTCAACTCCTTTTCAGTGTCTTCAGAGCCTTACTGATTGGTTGACATAATCATCCCCTTTAGAGAAATGAGAATCAAGCAAAAGTTTCTTCATCAATGTTTGTAAGGACGAGTGTCGTACAAATTCATAAATTCATGACAAACATAAAACAACTTTGAGAGACATTTTCCTTCAATTTAAAATATATCTCCTACAGTGTGTATTAAATAAAAAAGTACAGTACCAGCGTTGTTGTCCTCAGAGATTTGGAGTGTTTCGTAGACACTGGCATCACCTGTATGAGAAATGAAAACCAAACGTCATTCTGATCTCATTTTGGATCCATATATTCTGAAAACTCTGTGTAAACACACAATACCAATGAAAAGCTTACCGTGCAGGAGAGTAGCGTATATGTCAGGTTGAGCCACATTCTGGTAAAGTTCATGACTTCTGGCAGAGTCCTGGTTGTTACTCTCAGACTGGCTGAGCCTTAAACATGCAGCACTGACATGTATTACATTTAGCAGCATGGCTTCAATTACTGTTATATTTAAAATAATTAAAGAGAGAGTTGAACCTACCTCCTGAAGCATGAGTCTGTGAAAAAGACATGTTACATTGTGTTTTACTTCATGTAAACCACACTGCTAATCTCTATCAGTACAAAACTACATTTAATATAAATAAATAATTTAATATGAAGAAGTAAAAGAAGGCCTTACCTTTGGACAAACGATAAGAATACAATAGGAGCAGAAATATTGCAAGTCGCAATATCGCTACTCCACAGATCAGCCCAACAATCACAGGAATTACAGGAGATGAAGAGTCCTCAGGCCGGGGCAATGCTACATGTACACCAGCCATAAAGAAGAACAAACAGTAACTGATACTACAATTATACAAACAGTCCTTCAGCTGATTCAAAGTGTTATTAAATACTTTGATTCATGATGTTTCAGTAAAGACAAAACCACTCAAATGAGTACAAATAATATCCAACATAAATACATAATGTGATCACATATGTACATGTTTGAAATCAGCAATGCTTCATATCAGGACTTTGAAATCCACTGACTCAAACAAAACACTTTAAGACTTTACTGAGTCCAAAAATTAATGTTACTTTTAGTTCAGATACATTTTCTCTTAATTTCCCATTTTAAAGGATACAAAACAAATCCTGGTAAACACTAAAGAAATCCAGTGATTGTTATCTTACTCACCTGTTACTGACATCCAACTCTGAGACGACTCTCTCCCTGAGGTTTGACACTTGTAGAAGCCCTCATCAGACTTTGACACAGCAGAGATATTAAGCTGCTTTCTGGTATCATTTTGAATGAGCTTGTCGTTCAGATAGAAGAAGAACACATTGGATACAGGGTCGTTATGTTTTAATGTGCAGTTCAGAATAACTGAACTTCCTTCAGTCACTGGATGGACAGGGCTCACCAGGATGATATCAAACTCTGTTAAACAGTTGAAGCAAAGAGGATTCAACCAGAGATCATCAGGTTCAAACTTGAAGATTAGCAGACACAGAATAATCCGAATATAATTCTTCTTTTACATCCATGCATTAAAGTGATGATAAATCTGATGTGTGATCTTGTTTACATCTTACTCCTTCTTGTGTTTCAGACTTTGGCATCAGATCAATAAAGATTTACACTCAGACTTTAATCTTTTCTCTTATCTCATTAAGAGAGTAAATTCTCTCCTCAATGTCGATCAGGCAAAAAAATAACTAAAAAAAAGATACAAATCTTACTCTCTTTAGTGATGTTGACAGCGTTGCTGAACTCTCCTAAATCAGACTCACACCAGAATACATGATTTGTTGAGATGTAACTGTCTATTGTGCATGTTGATCCAGTCATTTGACCCAACCTGGAGCAATCGCTCAGGTAGCTGTTTTGTTGAAACCTCACTCTCCACTGAGTAGAGTTCCCCTCACACTTCAGTGAGACAGAATCAAAGATGAAGTGTTGCACTCTTTCAGGACTCACTGTGAGAGATGCTGGTGAGGGCAAATCTAAAGAAAAAAGAAACATGTGGTTTAACAAAGTCCAGCAGTCTAAAGATTAAAAAAGAACACACAACTGAGCTGCTGTTAGATTTTATATCTAATTAAATAGCCAGCTGCTTCTGCTGTCTAAAAATTAAAAGACTTTCTTTGACCTTCCATTTCCAAAGATATGACAGATTAATATTTCATACAGATGTTTCTCCATGGGTAGTTGCGGTCTCACTTTGTGTCTGTGTTTCAGGTCTGTAGCTTTTTCTCATGTTCCATTTATTGTTTTGTCAGGAAAGCCTGAATTAGATTTTTCATACTGTGTGTACATGAGACTGACTACTGACCAACATTACTGTAATCATACAAACCCTCCTGTGGAGACTGTAAGCAGCTATTAATAAGATGCTCAATTATACAAAGTAAAATGTGTATGTATACAAGCTGACGACTCAATGAGAAGTTATTCTCAGAAAGAAAGAGCATGAAATCATCGTGATCAATTCTCATCTTGCTCTTTGATTGTTGACTCACAGAGACAAAAGTCTAAGTTGTTCATAAACATCAAATGAATAAAGATATTATCCTCAAGATAAAGACAGAATCTAACTGACCTCCAGACCAGACAAACTTTGGTTCACTGTAAGGAAAGTAACGCTCTGGATCTCCTCTTCCAGCTCTGCACACATATGCTGCTGTGTGTGTCTGTCCATGAACAATGAAGGAAGACTTTTCACTTTCAGATATCAGCTGGTAGCTGTAGGAGTTGTCAGATAGTTCGGAAGTAGCTTTACAGGTATACCAGTAGAACCTCCATCCTGCTGATGGATGTTTAACCTCACAGTTCAGAGTCACAGAGTCTCCAGCACTCAGCCATAATGGAGACACTGTGAGGACAGGCCGGGGTGGATCTGTTGGAAAAGTGATTATTCAAAGAAATAAATAATCATGTAATGATGGAAAATCAGATATCAGTAAATAAGAACTTGATTTTTTGTTTAATATAAATGAAAAAGTATTTGAATAAACAGTTTAATATGTATTTAATATAAACGTTACTTACGGTTTAAAACTGTTAATGTGATGGGATCGCTCCAATCTGTTGGAGACTGGTCACTTCTTTTTCTGCCCTTACATCTGTAGTTTCCACTGTGTAATGTATTAACACGTCCAATCCTGTATTCCTTTTCACTTGAAGGTTTGAAGAGGATTGAGCTGGTTGTTTTCCACTCGTACTCCCACTCAGCGTCGTCTCCATTCTTTATCTCACATCTTACAGTAATCGACTCGTTATTATAGATTTCAGACCAGTTTGGGTGCAGAGTCACGACAGCCTTGTTTGCAACCGCTAATGTTGAAGAATTCACAGTAAGTATACAAAGATGGAAAAACCTTAAATCGACACCAAATAATATCAATATGCAAGACCTACTTTTTGCCTTTAACTGAACTGAATCACTGTCCTCTGTTTTGAAAGCGGGGTTTCCTCTCTCTCCTCTACACCAGTAGAGTCCCTCCTTAGAGACACGTATTTGTCCAGTCGAGGAGACATCTTTTATGGTTGATGGTTTAGAGGATTTATCTGCTCTGGACCAAAAGTAGTATTCCCAACCAGATGATAAGCTCACAGAGCAGGTCAGGGTCACAGCACCTCCTACTGGAATATCTGTGTCATCAGCCTTCAGTTCAGCCTTTGGTTTTTGTGCTGTTCAGTTTAAAACAGGAAAATAAGAAAGGATTAATATTTTTTTGAATAGCCCTTAATAAAATACCTTAAGGAAATAAATACACATGATTGTCAACCATGAAACGCATTTAATCACTGTGATCTGCACTAAAAACTTTTCTTTTAGTTAATTTCTCAAAGAAGAAATAAAGTCACAAGTCAAATTTGTTTTCATGTTGATTTAAAGTCCATCTTACCTGATACTTTCAGTGTGAGTGGAGTGCTCCACTGTGTTGAGGTAAGTACCTCAGTTTTGTGTTTTCCCTTACACTTGTATTCTCCTTCCCTGCGAACAGTAGCTTTGAATTCAAAGGATTCACTCTGTCTTACAAATCTATCAGAGCTGGTTGTCTCCCACTCATACTCCCACTCAGAGTCTTCTCCACCCTCGATTTCACATGTCAGAGTGATCTTCTCTCCGCTGTATATCTCAGTCCACTGGGGCTGCAGAGTCACAACAGCCCTGTTTGATACTGTTTGTGTTCAAGAGTTCCCAACAAGGACACAATGAGGAGGTAAAAAGAAACATCTTTACCTTTTTATCAAGAAATGTGTGAATAGAAAACAAAAAAACCTTAAACTTACAGATTCTGTTGATAGAGACTGGATCACTGTAATGAGTGAAGTAAGCTGGGTTTCCTCTCCCTCCTTCGCACCTGTAGACTCCTTCCTTGGAGACACTGATTTGTCCATTTGAGAGGTCAACATAATCTTGTGTGTTAATGGATTTGTCTTCTCTGTACCAGATGTACGTCCAGCCAGATGATGAAGGGTTCACGTTACAGGTCAGGGTCACAGCGCCCCCTGCTGGAATGGATGTAATTTCAGCTCTCAGTTCAGCCTTTGGTCTTGTTGCTGTTTGATTTGGAAGCAAAGATGTGAAAAGGTAAATTACTGTGCCTACAGTCAAACTCAAACAGTGCTGCCCTCAGAAGGAAAACATACTTAGTGTCAGGATTTATCTCTTAAATTATGTTACATTTAAAATATATTCATATTAGTTTGATTCCAGCAAAGACCCCATCATGTCTCTATCACTTTAAAAAAAAAAAGACTTTTCTCACTTTGACACCATCAGACTTAGGAGAGCTCGATCAATATCAACAAACATCTTCTTTTGTCAAATGTGAATAACAGATGATCTTTATGAGCAATTATTCAGACACTGATGGAAACTTCAAAGTTCACTGAAGAAATCATAGTGAGACGTATTTTATGCACATTACAAAAGCTGTAATGGTTTCTTAGTTATTTTATCACCAATCTGAAAGGAAAACATAATTAATTACACAGCTCCTTTTAAAAGACTGATTTCTGTTTGTTTAAAGCAAACATTGTCTACATGGTTACACTTACATATTACAGTCAATTCGAAGGGTTCACTCCAGTCTGTGTAGGTAGTATTAGGGTGGCCTCTGCTGCCTACACAGCTGTATTCTCCGTTGTCAGATGAAGTGGGACGGTTAATAATGTATTTATTGTTTGCTATATGTTGGTCTGAGCCTCGTATTTTCCAAAAAAACGTCCACTCATCGTCTCCACCTCCCTCAATCTCACATCTGAGAGTGATCGTCTCACCCAGGAATATTTCGGGCCAGTTGGGAGTAATGGTCACTCGGGGACGGTAACCTGTTCACATCACAAAGACTCAGGAAAGAAACAGGATTGGAAATAAACTAAAAAGAGGAAATGTGACAGTTTTCATCCATAATTCTTATTGTAATGATCTAAATGTTTGTACAATATAACAATGACAATAATGACACAACAATAATGTTGCTAATGGTTTAAAAGTAACGTGTACAGCAGCGTTAAAAGGAGCAGCTGTTAAAGAGAAATAAGAGCTTAAAGAGTCACAACAGTTTCTTGAGATACCAGCAGCTTTCCAAGGTAAGGACAGAATCAGGTCAAAACAGAAAACTAAAATACATAACTTAAAAATATGTTTTAAAAGCAAACTTTCAGGAAGATAAAGTTCACCTTCCAGGACAATTTCTTTGAAAAAGGCAGTGAGATAATATACAAACACAAAACACTACATGAAGATGCTGTTAAAGTGATGAAGTGGGTAAAAAACAGAAATATAAGACAATCACTCACCTTGAGCCAATCCGCGGGGGATCAAATTCAACACTAAAATAAAGATTAATAGTTCATCAGACATCAATCAAAGCAAGATAGAGTTTCATTTTAGACAACTGTTATTATTAAAACACTTGAAAATGAGAAGATTCATCTCAAGGGTTTGGCGGTCTAATTAATTCAAAACATTTTACATAACAAAACCATCGACTATTTACTGTACATGTGTTGCTCAAATATTGTACAAACAGCTAGTTCAGTATCTCCTGTTGTTTTATTCAAACAGCCAAACTTCATGTTCATAGAAACATGACTCAATGTTTGAAATTGACAAAACTTAAGACGCACTGATGTACTCACAGAAAAACCCCAGCACACAACGCAAGGTTTGGTCCATCTTCAACTCCAAAGAGTCAACGAAACTCTGACGCTTAGCTTTTTAAAAAACATTAACTTTGTGTTTGTAATAATGCAGAAGAAAAAAGAGAGGCAAAACAAGAAACAGTTCATTAAAAGGTGAGCACAGTATTTCTCTCTGACTTCTCTTCACTTCCCTTTTACACAAGATTCTGAGACGAGCAGTCGATCAACCACAATAAACCTGTTTACACTTCCTGTCTGCTGCTCCAATAAGAAAGAGATCATGTGAAATGAATTCTGTGAGATGTAAAATAAATCAATTATCGCATAAATAAATAATTATTGCACATCAATGAAACGTAATGCTCAGAACTTTAAGACCACATAAAACAACAAACTATAAATATGATTTCATGCAATAAACAACATGAGTGTCCTTGTTTAATACGTCCTGGTGGTAGAATTATAAAATGAATGTTATTTAAAAACTTACATAAGAAATAATAAGTAAGAGTTCATGTCCTGGTGTGGATCATAATGGAGTACTTTCAAGGTGCTTTTGAGCAAGGCACTGAACCCCCAACCTCTCTGGTGTACTCGTTGTGTAGCAGTGTGTAGCAGCCACACTCTGACATGCTCTCTCCACTAAAGCATGTCCACTGGTCCTGTTTGAACACGTGTGTGAATGTGTGTGAGAAGCATGTCTCTCAATAACAGAGTGTTAAACCAGAATTTCTCTCAGGGATTCAAAAAGTATATGTAATTAAAAAAACAAAAATTATAATTAAAAAAAACTAAAGCCACAGTAAGAGGGTGAAAAAAAAAAACCTCAACATGCAAATGTTCCCACATTGTGGTAGAGATCTAGTTTGTAGTTTGTTTGAAACCCACAACACCAGAAACATGAACTGCTTATTGCCCATGGCTAAATATTATTATTTTTCAGGTTGTTTTCACTAGCAGAAAAAAAGAAGACAAAAAGTTGACAACATGTTTCCTGTAATCTTACATGTAACTTTATTTTCTGCCTCATTTACCATCTAGACGTTTTTCTTTTAGTACTCCGGGAACAGTTGTCCTGATGCTTTCACAGCGGGCTCTAACTCATTGATTATTGGTTTCTTGGGAACTTTGAGTGAAAAGTTGTTTTACTCATCTTAATTAAGCAAAAAGTAAAAACCACAAAACTCAGAACATGAGGGGAACTGAGGACAAATGTAATTCCCCCATGATATAGTTGGTACTTGGTACAGTCTGACTGACCACTTCCTGTTTAAACAGCTCTGCTGCAGGAGGAACATCTTTCACTGACAGCGGCAATGATGTCACTGAAGCAGCAGAATTTACACTATTAATAACTTTGAACAACTTTAGCAGTGTTAAAAATGGGTGGATGCTGAAGTGACCTTGTTCATATAGCAACATTCAAGTTGTGAAAGCAGCTTGATGATGCCGACAATAAAGCAAATAAAATCAACTGTTTATAAGTATACCAATCAAATATGGGAAAGGAGAATGTGTTACTCTCTATCAAATAGAATATACAGTTTCTTTACTGAAATGAAAACAGAGCTGCAAGTTCAAGTTGTTCATATTTTGATATGCCTGATAAATGGGAAAATTATATGTGACCTCTCAGTCAGCATTTTCATTGTTAACAAAAACGTTTTTGTTTTTCAAGGAGCAAATAGGAAATTAACTAACTTGAAAACCACATTAACCTGATTCCTCTCCAAATGGATAATGTACTAATGACTCAATGAGAGGACGACTCTTAAAAAAATGCAAAACAGCAGATTCAGCTTAATATTGATCGAGTCGCTGCTGATGTTACACTAATGAACAAGCACAAGGCCCTTGGTCAGTGTAGAACCCTCATCTGAATAAAGAGGTGCTTTATACCAGAGCAAATGTGTCCCATCACATCTGTGCCATATTAATATTTGCCAGTGGTAACCAGATGGAGTCATGTAGTGCCCCATTATTTTTTAATTTAGAGCCATTCAGAATCCCCACAAAGTCTGATACAGACGAGAAAAAGAGACAGCTGTTGGTGAGAGGCGTAAATGCACAAGGAGAAGTTACAGTGAAAACATAGGTTTAAAAAAAACATGTGGAACGGCTGTGATAGTTAATTAAAAACATGCAGTTACATTTCCTCATTTGAAATAAAAAGATTAGGGGCGCTGATGGCCTTAAACATGTATGAATCATCAGACAAAAATAGGACAGATGAGTATGAAAGACTGAAACTCTTGGTTGTGTTTTGCTTCTGTGACCTACTTAATTAGTTTGAAATGTTTTAGAACTTCATTTTGTTTTGTATGAAATGCTTGAAACTGTGTAACGTAAAATTAGTAGTTCAAGTACTGCACTACACTTTTATGTGACGTAAAAAGGGTAGGTATAAAAAGCTTCAGTACTAAATATTGATTGAGTACACTACTACTACAACTACTAAAAGATGTGTGTCCTTAATGTGTACCATTAAGTTTTACCAGCTCACTTAAATCTCTGCTTTTAAAGAAGAAAACATATGGCTGCTCAAGCGATGCAGAACCTTGGTGATTTTCTGCCACTGAGCTGCGACACTGTAAAAGATGACAATGTTCATAATTTGTATTTCTATATTTTCGAAGGTAAAGAACTCCACATCGTTGATTGATAATGAATAAAAGTAGCACAAAAATAACTTTCTTAAAAGGATGATTTTTTTAAACGTTTGTCTTTATCAGATATGAAAGCTGAAGATAGAAGGGAAATATGGGAAAGAGAGAGTGGGATAACAGACACCACAAAGACCGTATTCTTATTGGCTGGTCTGTCAAAAAGCAAGTAAAACCAAAAGAAACTGTTGTTCCTGTTTAAAAAAATTATTATGATCATTACAGTACTTTAATACGTTAACAATACAAAACTGTTAAATAATGGAGATACAAATTACTGACCCTTCAATATATAAACTATAATGTAAATGATTACGTCTGTTGAAACAGGTCATTAAAGATATAACAGTCATGTTGATGTCTTTCTGAGATCTTTGTAAGGCAACACTGACAAAGAAGCAGATTTTAATCAACTGGATGCTCAAGCTAAAATAAACAGTATCAAGCAGCTGAAACAACTTAAAAAGACAAAAAATAATGACAAGATAAAATCTGTACTTGTAAAGATAAGAAACTTTGTGAAATATTCTGATAATAATTGTAAGCTTTTAGCTAATATGAGTGATTGAATATATATTCTGTCACTCTTACTTAAACAGAAAACAAATCGACTGTATTAATCCTTGAACATTTGTGATAATCGTAAAACAGAGATACAAGTATAAATGTTACTGATGTGAAGATAATCTATGTAATATAATCCGCTCCCTTAAACGCACAATATGTAGAAAGTTATTGGACTGTTTACACTAAAATATCTAAATAAATAAACATTGACTGAACCTGTGTTTTATACATATTTTCTGTTCAGTATTTACATTCCCACAAATATTTCCAACAGTTATCAAAGCAATAGAAATCCTTAATATTATAGTAACTGTGTGGCCGCCATGACAGCACCTCCATGACACACACAACATGTTTATCGTTGCCGTGGAAACACCGGCTGTTGCGTAAAAGACCCCTACATAAATGAGAGGTAACTGCCACCGAAAGCTGCCGAACTGTTGCTGTATGTGCCGCTGTGATAAAAAGATCATGTAAATCAGACGTGGATACATGAGCTCGTCTTTAAACATATTCTCTTCTTCAGGTCTGTTTCACCCGCTTGTCTTCATTATGGTCAACTCCTTTTCAGTGTCTTCAGAGCCTTACTGATTGGTTGACATAATCATCCCCTTTAGAAAAATGAGAATCAAGCAAAAGTTTCTTCATCAATGTTTGTAAGGACGAGTGTCGTATAAATTCATGAATTCATGACAAACATAAAACAACTTTGAGAGACATTTTCCTTCAATTTAAAATATATCTCCTACAGTGTGTATTAAATAAAAAAGGACAGTACCAGCGTTGTTGTCCTCAGAGATTTGGAGTGTTTCGTAGACACTGGCATCACCTGTATGAGAAATGAAAACCAAAAGTCATTCTGATCCCATTTTGGATCCATATATTCTGAAAACTCTGTGTAAACACACAATACCAATGAAAAGCTTACCGTGCAGGAGAGTAGCGTATATGTCAGGTTGAGCCACATTCTGGTAAAGTTCATGACTTCTGGCAGAGTCCTGGTTGTTACTCTCAGACTGGCTGAGCCTTAAACATGCAGCACTGACATGTATTACATTTAGCAGCATGGCTTCAATTACTGTTATATTTAAAATAATTAAAGAGAGAGTTGAACCTACCTCCTGAAGCATGAGTCTGTGAAAAAGACATGTTACACTGTGTTTTACTTCATGTAAACCACACTGCTAATCTCTGTCAGTACAAAACTACATTTAATATAAATAAATAATTTAATATGAAGAAGTAAAAGAAGGCCTTACCTTTGGACTGACGAGAACAATACAATAGGAGCAGAAATATTGCAAACGCTACTCCACAGATCAGCCCAACAATCACAGGAATTACAGGAGATGAAGAGTCCTCAGGCCGGGGCAATGCTACATGTACACCAGCCATAAAGATGAACAAACAGTAACTGATACTACAATTATACAAACAGTCCTTCAGCTGATTCAAAGTGTTATTAAATACTTTGATTCATGATGTTTCAGTAAAGACAAAACCACTCAAATGAGTACAAATAATATCCAACATAAATACATAATGTGATCACATATGTACATGTTTGAAATCAGCAATGCTTCATATGAGGACTTTGAAATCCACTGACTCAAACAAAACACTTTAAGACTTTACTGAGTCCAAAAATTAATGTTACTTTTAGTTCAGATACATTTTCTCTTAATTTCCCATTTTAAAGGTTACAATACAAATCCTGGTAAACACTAAAGAAATCCAGTGATTGTTATCTTACTCACCTGTTACTGACATCCAACTCTGAGACGACTCTCTCCCTGAGGTTTGACACTTGTAGAAGCCCTCATCAGACTTTGACACAGCAGAGATATTAAGCTGCTTTCTGGTATCATTTTGAATGAGTTTGTCGTTCAGATAGAAGAACACATAGGAAACGTTATCTCTGTGTCTTAATGTGCAGCTCAGAATAACTGAACTTCCTTCAGTCACTGGATGGACAGGGCTCACCAGGATGATATCAGACTCTGTTAAACAGTTGAAGCAAAGAGGATTCAACCAGAGATCATCAGGTTCAAACTTGAAAATAAGCAGACACAGAATAATCCGACTATAATTCTTCTTTTACAGCCATGCATTAAAGTCATGATAAATCTGATGTGTGATCTTGTTTACATCTTACTCCTTCTTGTGTTTCAGACTTTGGCATCAGATCAATAAAGATTTACACTCAGACTTTAATCTTTTCTCTTATCTCATTAAGAGAGTAAATTCTCTTCTCAATGTCGATCAGGCAAAAAAATAAATAAAAAAAAGATACAAATCTTACTCTCTTTAGTGATGTTGACAGCGTTGCTGAACTCCCCTAAATCAGACTCACACCAGAATACATGATTTGTTGAGATGTAACTGTGTATTGTACATGTTGATCCAGTCATTTGACCCAACCAGGAGCAATCTCTCAGGTAGCTGTCTTGTTGAAACCTCACTCTCCACTGAGTAGAGTTCCCCTCACACTTCAGTGAGACAGAATCAGAGGTGAAGTGTTGCGCTCTTTCAGGACTCACTGTGAGAGATGCTGGTGAGGGCAAATCTGAAGAAAAAACAAACAAGGAGTTTAACAAAGTCCAGCAGTCCAAAGATTAAAAAAAGAACACACAACTTAGCTGCTGTTGGATTTTATATCTAATTAAATAGCCAGCTGCTTCTGCTGTCTAAAAATTAAAAGACTTTCTTTGACCTTCCATTTCCAAAGATATGACAGATGGACATTTCATACAGATGTTTCTCCATGGGTAGTTGCTGTCTTACTTTGTGTCTGTGTTTCAGGTCTGTAGCTTTTTCTCATGTTCCATTTATTGTTTTGTCAGGAAAGCCTGAATTAGACTTTTCATATTGTGTGTACATGAGACTGACTACTGACCAACATTACTGTAATCATACAAACCCTCCTGTGGAGACTGTAAGCAGTTATTAATAAGATGCTCAATTATACAAAGTAAAATGTGTATGTATACAAGCTGACGACTCAATGAAAAGTTATTCACAGAAAGAAAGAGCATGAAGTCATCGTGATCAATTCTCATCTTGCTCTTTGATTGTTGACTCACAGAGACAGAAGTCTAAGTTGTTCATAAACATCAAATGAATAAAGATATTATTCTCAAGATAAAGACAGAATCTAACTGACCTCCAGACCAGACAAACTTTGGTTCACTGTAAGGAAAGTAACGCTCTGGATCTCCTCTTCCAGCTCTGCACACATATGCTGCTGTGTGTGTCTGTCCATGAACAATGAAGGAAGACTTTTCACTTTCAGATAGCAGCTGGTAGCTGTAGGAGTTGTAAGATAGTTTGGAAGTAGCTTTACAGGTATACCAGTAGACTCTCCATCCTGCTGATGGATGTTTAACCTCACAGTTCAGAGTCACAGAGTCTCCAGCACTCAGCCATAATGGAGACACTGTGAGGACAGGCCGGGGTGGATCTGTTGGAACAGTGATCATTAGATGAAATAACTAATCCTGTAATGATGGAAAATCAGATATCAGTAAATAAGAACTTGATTATTTTCATAAGAAAGTTCTTGAATAAACAGTTTAATATGTATTTAAAATAAACGTTACTTACAATATAAAACTGTTAATGTGATGGGATCGCTCCAATCTGTTGGAGACTGGTCACTTCTTTTTCTGCCCTTACAACTGTAGTTTCCACTGTATAATTCATAAGCAGCTCCAATCCTGTATTCCTTTTCACTTGAAGGTTTGAAGTAGCTGGTTGTTTTCCACTCGTACTCCCACTCAGCGTCGTCTCCATCCTTGATGTCACATCTTACAGTAATCGACTCGTCATAGTACATTTCAGACCAGTTTGGGTGCAGAGTCACGACAGCAACCGCTAATGTTCAAGAATTCACAGTAAGTATACAAAGATGAAAAAACCTTAAATCTACACCAAATAATGTCAATATGCAAGACTTACTTTTTTCCTTTAACTGAACTGAATCACTGTCCTCTGTTTCGTACGCTGGGTTTCCTCTCGCTCCTCTACACCAGTAGAGTCCCTCCTTAGAGACACGTATTTGTCCAGTCGAGGAGACATCTTTTATGGTTGATGGTTTAGAGGATTTATCTGCTTTGTACCAAAAGTAGTATTCCCAACCAGATGATAAGCTCACAGAGCAGGTCAGGGTCACAGCACCTCCTACTGGAATATCTGTGTCATCAGCCTTCAGTTCAGCCTTTGGTTTTTGTGCTGTTCAGTTTAAAACAGGGAAATAAGAAAGGATTAGTGTTTCTTTAAATAGCCCTTAATAAAATACCTTAAGGAAATAAATACACATGAACGTCAACCATGAAACGCATTTAATCACTGTTATCTGCACTAAAAACTTCTCTTTTAGTTAATTTCTCAAAGAAGAAATAAAGTCACAAGTCAAACTTGTTTTCATGTTGATTTAAAGTCCATCTTACCTGATACTTTCAGTGTGAGTGGAGTGCTCCACTCTGTTGAGGTAAGTACCTCAGTTTTGTGTTTTCCCTTACACTTGTATTCTCCATCACTGTAAACAGTAGCACTGAATTCAAAGGATTCACTCTGTCTTACAGATCTATCAAAGCTGGTTGTCTCCCACTCATACTCCCACTCAGAGTCTTCTCCACCCTCGATTTCACATGTCAGAGTGATCTTCTCTCCGCTGTATATCTCAGTCCACTGGGGCTGCAGAGTCACAACAGCCCTGTTTGATACTGTTTGTGTTCAAGAGTTCCCAACAAGGACACAATGAGGAGGTAAAAAGAAACATCTTTACCTTTTTATCAAGAAATGTGTGAATAGAAAACAAAAAAACCTTAAACTTACAGATTCTGTTGATAGAGACTGAATCACTGTACTCTGTGTAGTAAGCTGGGTTTCCTCTCCCTCCTTCGCACCTGTAGACTCCTTCCTTGGAGACAATGATTTGTCCATTTGAGAGGTCAACAAAATCTTCTCTGATGGGGAAAACAGGGGATTTGTCTTCTCTGTACCAGATGTACGTCCAGCCAGAGGATGAAGGGTTCACGTTACAGGTCAGGGTCACAGCGCCCCCTGCTGGAATGGATGTAATTTCAGCTCTCAGTTCAGCCTTTGGTTTTATTGCTGTTTGATTTGGAAACAAAGATGTGAAAAGGTAAATTACTGTGCCTACAGTCACACTCAAACAGTGCTGCCCTCAGAAGGAAAACATACTTAGTGTCAGGATTTATCTCTTAAATTATGTTACATTTAAAATATATACATATTAGTTTGATTCCAGAAAAGACCCCATCATGTCTGTATCACTTTAAAAAAAAAAAGACTTTTCTCACTTTGACACCATCAGACTTAGGAGAGCTCGATCAATATCAACAAACATCTTCTTTTGTCAAATGTGAATAACAGATGATCTCTATGAGCAATTATTCAGACACTGATGGAAACTTCAAAGTTCACTGAATAAATCATAGTGAGACATATTTTATGCACATTACAAAAGCTGTAATGGTTTCTTAGTTATTTCATCACCAATCTGAAAGGAAAACATAATTAATTACACAGCTCCTTTTAAAAGACTGATTTCTGTTTGTTTAAAGCAAACATTGTCTACATGGTTACACTTACATATTACAGTCAATTCGAAGGGTTCACTCCAGTCTGTGTAGGTAGTATTAGGGTGGACTCTTCTGCCTGAACAGCTGTATTCTCCGTTGTCAGATGAAGTGGGACGGTTAATAATGTATTTATTGTTTGCTTTATGTTGGTCTGAGCCTCGTATTTTCCAATAAAACGTCCACTCATCGTCTCCACCTCCCTCAATCTCACATCTGAGAGTGATCATCTCACCCAGGAATATTTCGGGCCAGTTGGGAGTAACGGTCACTCGGGGACGGTTACCTGTTCACATCACAAAGACTCAGGAAAGAAACAGGATTGGAAATAAACTAAAAAGAGAAAATGTGACAGTTTTCATCCATAATTCTTATTGTAATGATCTAAATGTTTGTACAATATAACAATGACAATAATGACACAACAATAATGTTGCACATGGTTTAAAAGTAATGTGTACAGCAGTGTTAAAAGGAGCAGCTGTTAAAGAGAAATAAGAGCTTACAGAGTCACAACAGTTTCTTGAGATACCAGCAGCTTTCCAAGGTAAGGACAGAATCAGGTCAAAACAGAAAACTAAAATACATAACTTAAAAATACATGTTTTAAAAGCAAACTTTCAGGAAGATAAAGTTCACCTTCCAGGAGGACGCTGTTAAAGTGAAGTAGCTAAAAAAGTAGAAATATAAGACAATCACTCACCTTGAGCCAATCCGCGGGGGATCAAATTCAGCACTAAAACAAGATTAATAGTTCATTAGACATCAATCAAAGCAAGATAGAGTTTCATTTTAGACAACTGTTATTATTAAAACACTTGAAAATGAGAAGATTCATCTCAAGGGTTTGGCGGTCTAATTAATTCAAAGCTTGTTACATAACAAAACCATCGACTATTTACTGTACATGTGTTGCTCAAATATTGTACAAACAGCTAGTTCAGTATCTCCTGTTGTTTTATTCAAACAGCCAAACTTCATGTTCATAGAAACATGACTCAATGTTTGAAATTGACAAAACTTAAGACGCACTGATGTACTCACAGAAAAACCCGAGCACACAACGCAAGGTTTGGTCCATCTTCACCTCCAAAGTGTCAACGAAACTCTGATGCTTAGCTTTTACAAAAAAAATCAACTTTGTATTTGTAATAATGCAGAAGAAAAAAGAGAGGCAAAACAAGGAACAGTTCATTAAAAGGTGAGTATTTCTCTCTGACTTCTCTTCACTTCCCTTTTACACAAGATTCTGAGACGAGCAGTTCATCAACCACAATAAACCTGTTTACACTTCCTGTCTGCTGCTCCAATAAGAAAGAGATCATGTGAAATGGATTCTGTGAGATGTAAAATAAATCAAATATGGCATGAATAAATAATTATTGCACATCAATGAAACGTAATGCTCAGAACTGTAAGACCACATAAAACAACAAACTATAAATATGATTTCATGCAATAAACAATATGAGTGTCCTTGTTTAATACGTCCTGGTGGTAGAATTATAAAATGAATGTTATTTAAAAACTTACATAAGAAATAATAAGTAAGACTTCATGTCCCGGTGTGGATCATAATGGAGTACTTTCAAGGTGCTTTTGAGCAAGGCACTGAACCCCCAACCTCTCTGGTGTACTCGTTGTGTAGCAGTGTGTAGCAGCCACACTCTGACATGCTCTCTCCACTAAAGCATGTCCACTGGTCCTGTTTGAACACGTGTGTGAATGTGTGTGAGAAGCATGTCTCTCAATAACAGAGTGTTAAACCAGAATTTCTCTCAGGGATTCAAAAAGTATATGTAATTAAAAAAACAAAAATTATAATTAAAAAAAACTAAAGCCACAGTAAGAGGGTGAAAAAAAAAAACCTCAACATGCAAATGTTCCCACATTGTGGTAGAGATCTAGTTTGTAGTTTGTTTGAAACCCACAACACCAGAAACATGAACTGCTTATTGCCCATGGCTAAATATTATTATTTTTCAGGTTGTTTTCACGAGCAGAAAAAAAGAAGACAAAAAGTTGACAACATGTTTCCTGTAATCTTACATGTAACTTTATTTTCTGCCTCATTTACCATCTAGACGTTTTTCTTTTAGTACTCCGGGAACAGTTGTCCTGATGCTTTCACAGCGGGCTCTAACTCATTGATTATTGGTTTCTTGGGAACTTTGAGTGAAAAGTTGTTTTACTCATCTTAATTAAGCAAAAAGTAAAAACCACAAAACTCAGAACATGAGGGGAACTGAGGACAAATGTAATTCCCCCATGATATAGTTGGTACTTGGTAAAGTCTGACTGACCACTTCCTGTTTAAACAGCTCTGCTGCAGGAGGCACATCTTTCACTGACAGCGGCAATGATGTCACTGAAGCAGCAGAATTTACACTATTAATAACTTTGAACAACTTTAGCAGTGTGAAAAATGGGTGGATGCTGAAGTGACCTTGTTCATATAGCAACATTCAAGTTGTGAAAGCAGCTTGATGATGCCGACAATAAAGCAAATAAAATCAACTGTTTATAAGTATACCAATCAAATATGGGAAAGGAGAATGTGTTACTCTCTATCAAATAGAATATACAGTTTCTTTACTGAAATGAAAACAGAGCTGCAAGTTCAAGTTGTTCATATTTTGATATGCCTAATAAATGGGAAAATTATATGTGACCTCTCAGTCAGCATTTTCAATGTTAACAAAAACGTTTTCGTTTTTCAAGGAGCAAATAGGAAATTAACTAACTTGAAAACCACATTAACCTGATTCCTCTCCAAATGGATAATGTACTAATGACTCAATGAGAGGACGACTCTTAAAAAAATGCAAAACAGCAGATTCATCTTAATATTGATCGAGTCGCTGCTGATATTAAACTAATGAACAAGCACAAGGCCCTTGGTCAGTGTAGAACCCTCAACTGAATAAAGAGGTGCTTTATACCAGAGCAAATGTGTCCCATCACATCTGTGCCATATTAATATTTGCCAGTGGTAACCAGATGGAGTCATGTAGTACCCCATTATTTTTTTAATTTAGAGCCATTCAGAATCCCCACAAAGTCTGATACAGACGAGAAAAAGAGACAGCTGCTGGTGAGAGGCGTAAATGCACAAGGAGAAGTTACAGTGAAAACATAGGTTTAAAAAAAACAAACATGTGGAACGGCTGTGATAGTTAAAAACATGCAGTTACATTTCCTCATTTGAAATAAAAAGATTAGGGGCGCTGATGGCCTTAAACATGTTTGAATCATCAGACAAAAATAGGACAGATGAGTATGAAAGACTGAAACTCTTGGTTGTGTTTTGCTTCTCTGACCTACTTAATTAGTTTGAAATGTTTTAGAACTTCATTTTGTTTTGTATGAAATGCTTGAAACTGTGTAACGTAAAATTAGTAGTTCAAGTACTGCACTACATTTTTACGTGATGTAAAAAGGGTAGGTATAAAAGCTTCAGTACTAAATATTGATTGAGTACACTACTACTACTACAACTACTAAAAGATGTGTGTCCTTAATGTGTACCATTAAGTTTTACCAGCTCACTTAAATCTCTGCTTTTAAAGAAGAAAACATGGCTGCTCAAGCGATGCAGAACCTTGGTGATTTTCTGCCACTGAGCTGCGACACTGTAAAAGATGACAATGTTCATAATTTGTATTTCTATATTTTCGAAGGTAAAGAACTCCACATCGTTGATTGATAATGAATAAAAGTAGCACAACAATAACTTTCTTAAAAGGATGATATTTTAAACGTTTGTCTTTATCAGATATGAAAGCTGAAGATAGAAGGGAAATATGGGAAAGAGAGAGCGGGATAACAGACACTGCAAAGACCGTATTCTTATTGGCTGGTCTGTCAAAAAGCAAGTAAAACCAAAAGAAACTGTTGTTCCTGTTTAAAACAAATTATTATGATCATTACAGTACTTTAATACGTTAACAATACAAAACTGTTAAATAATGGAGATACAAATTACTGACCCTTCAATATATAAACTATAATGTAAATGATTACGTCTGTTGAAACAGGTCATTAAAGATATAACAGTCATGTTGATGTCCTTCTGAGATCTTTGTAAGCCAACACTGACAAAGAAGCAGATTTTAATCAACTGGGTGCTCAAGCTAAAATAAACAGTATCAAGCAGCTGAAACAACTTAAAAAGACAAAATTTAATGACAAAATAAAATCTGTACTTGTAAAGATAAGAAACTCTGTGAAATATTCTGATAATAATTGTAAGCTTTTAGCTAATATGAGTAATTGAATATATATTCTGTCACTCTGACTTAAAAAGAAAACAAATCAACTGTATTAATCCTTGAACATTTGTGATAATTGTAAAACAGAGATACAAGTATTAATGTTACTGATGTGAAGATAATCTATGTAATATAATCCGCTCCCTTAAACTCACAATATGTAGCAAGTTATTGGACTGTTTACATTCAAATATCAAAATAAATAAACATTGACTGAACCTGTTTTATACATATTTTCTGTTCAGTATTTACATTCCCACAAATATTTCCAACAGTTATCAAAGCCATAGAAATCCTTAATATTATAGTAACTGTGTTGTTGTGGTGGCCGCCATGACATCACCTCCATGACGCACACAACATGTTTATCGTTGCCGTGGAAACACCGGCTGTTGCGTAAAAGACCGCTACATAAATGAGAGGTAACTGCCACCGAAAGCTGCCGAACTGTTGCTGTATGTGCCGCTGTGATAAAAAGATCATGTAAATCAGACGTGGATACATGAGCTCGTCTTTAAACATATTCTCTTCTTCAGGTCTGTTTCACCCGCTTGTCTTCATTATGGTCAACTCCTTTTCAGTGTCTTCAGAGCCCTACTGATTGGTTGACATAATCATCCCCTTTAGAAAAATGAGAATCAAGCAAAAGTTTCTTCATCAATGTTTGTAAGGACGAGTGTCGTACAAATTCATAAATTCGTGACAAACATAAAACAACTTTGAGAGACATTTTCCTTCAATTTAAAATATATCTCCTACAGTGTGTATTAAATAAAAAAGTACAGTACCAGCGTTGTTGTCCTCAGAGATTTGGAGTGTTTCGTAGACACTGGCATCACCTGTATGAGAAATGAAAACCAAAAGTCATTCTGATCCCATTTTGGATCCATATATTCTGAAAACTCTGTGTGTAAACACACAATACCAATGACAAGCTTACCGTGCTGGAGAGTAGCGTATACGTCAGGTTGAGCCACATTCTGGTAAAGTTCATGACTTCTGGCAGAGTCCTGGTTGTTACTCTCAGACTGGCTGAGCCTTAAACATGCAGCACTGACATGTATTACATTTAGCAGCATGGCTTCAATTACTGTTATATTGAAAATAATTAAAGAGAGAGTTGAACCTACCTCCTGAAGCATGAGTCTGTGAAAAAGACATGTTACACTGTGTTTTACTTCATATAAACCACACTGCTAATCTCTGTCAGTACAAAACCACATTTAATATAAATAAATAATTTAATATGAAGAAGTAAAAGAAGGCCTTACCTTTGGACTGACGAGAACAATACAATAGGAGCAGAAATATTGCAAGCGCTACTCCACAGATCAGCCCAACAATCACAGGAATTACAGGAGATGAAGAGTCCTCAGGCCGGGGCAATGCTACATGTACACCAGCCATAAAGAAGAACAAACAGTAACTGATACTACAATTATACAAACAGTCCTTCAGCTGATTCAAAGTGTTATTAAATACTTTGATTCATGATGTTTCAGTCAAGACAAAACCACTCAAATGAGTACAAATAACATCCAACATAAATACATAATGTGATCACATATGTACATGTTTGAAATCAGCAATGCTTCATATCAGGACTTTGAAATCCACTGACTCAAACAAAACACTTTAAGACTTTACTGAGTCCAAAAATTAATGTTACTTTTAGTTCAGATACATTTTCTCTTAATTTCCCATTTTAAAGGATACAAAACAAATCCTAGTAAACACTAAAGAAATCCAGTGATTGTTATCTTACTCACCTGTTACTGACATCCAACTCTGAGACGACTCTCTCCCTGACATTTGACACTTGTAGAAGCCCTCATCAGACTTTGACACAGCAGAGATATTAAGCTGCTTTCTGGTATCATTTTGAATGAGTTTGTCGTTCCGATAGAAGAACACATAGGAAACGTTATCTCTGTGTCTTAATGTGCAGCTCAGAATAACTGAACTTCCTTCAGTCACTGGATGGACAGGGCTCACCAGGATGATATCAGACTCTGTTAAACAGTTGAAGCAAAGAGGATTCAGCCAGAGATCATCAGGTTCAAACTTGAAGATTAACAGACACAGAATAATCAGAATATAATTCTTCTTTTACAGCCATGCATTAAAGTCATGATAAATCTGATGTGTGATCTTGTTTACATCTTACTCCTTCTTGTGTTTCAGACTTTGGCATCAGATCAATAATGATTTACACTCAGACTTTAATCTTTTCTCTTATCTCATTAAGAGAGTAAATTCTCTTCTCAATGTCGATCAGGCAAAAAAAAAAAGAGAGAGATAAAAATCTTACTCTCTTTAGTGATGTTGACAGCGTTGCTGAACTCTCCTAAATCAGACTCACACCAGAATACATGATTTGTTGAGATGTAACGGTCTATTGTGCATGTTGATCCAGTCATTTGACCCAACCAGGAGCAATCTCTCAGGTAGCTGTCTTGTTGAAACCTCACTCTCCACTGAGTAGAGTTCCCCTCACACTTCAGTGAGACAGAATCATAGGTGAAGTGTTGCACTCTTTCAGGACTCACTGTGAGAGATGCTGGTGAGGGCAAATCTGAAGAAAAAACAAACAAGGAGTTTAACAAAGTCCAGCAGTCTAAAGATTAAAAAAGAACAGACAACTGAGCTGCTGTTGGATTTTATATCTAATTAAATAGCCAGCTGCTTCTGCTGTCTAAAAATTAAAAGACTTTCTTTGACCTTCCATTTCTAAAGATATGACAGATGAACATTTCATACAGATGTTTCTCCATGGGTAGTTGCTCTCACTTTGTGTCTGTGTTTCAGGTCTGTAGCTTTTTCTCATGTTCCATTTATTGTTTTGTCAGGAAAGCCTGAATTAGATTTTTCATATTGTGTGTACATGAGACTGACTACTGACCAACATTACTGTAATCATACAAACCCTCCTGTGGAGACTGAAAGCAGTTATTAATAAGATGCTCAATTATACAAAGTAAAATGTGTATGTATACAAGCTGACGACTCAATGAGAAGTTATTCTCAGAAAGAAAGAGCATGAAATCATCGTGATCAATTCTCATCTTGCTCTTTGATTGTTGACTCATAGAGACAAAAGTCTAAGTTGTTCATAAACATCAAATGAATAAAGATATTATTCTCAAGATAAAGACAGAATCTAACTGACCTCCAGACCAGACAAACTTTGGTTCACTGTAAGGAAGGTAACGCTCTGGATCTCCTCTTCCAGCTCTGCACACATATGCTGCTGTGTGTGTCTGTCCATGAACAATGAAGGAAGACTTTTCACTTTCAGATAGCAGCTGGTAGCTGTAGGAGTTGTCAGATAGTTTGGAAGTAGCGTTACAGGTATACCAGTAGAACCTCCATCCTGCTGATGGATGTTTAACCTCACAGTTCAGAGTCACAGAGTCTCCAGCACTCAGCCATAATGGAGACACTGTGAGGACAGGCCGGGGTGGACCTGTTGGAAAAGTGATTATTCAAAGAAATAAATAATCATGCAATGATGGAAAATCAGATATCAGTAAATAAGAAGTTGATTTTTTGTTTAATATAAATCAAAAAGTATTTGAATAAACAGTTTAATATGTATTTAAAATAAACGTTACTTACGGTTTAAAACTGTTAATGTGATGGGATCGCTCCAATCTGTTGGAGACTGGTCACTTTTTTTTCTGCCCTTACATCTGTAGTTTCCACTGTGTAATGTACGAGCAGCTCCAATCCTGTATTCCTTTTCACTCGAAGGTTTGGTTGAGCTGGTTGTTTTCCACTCGTACTCCCACTCAGCGTCGTCTCCATCCTTTATCTCACATCTTACAGTAATCGACTCGTTATTATAGATTTCAGACCAGTTTGGGTGCAGAGTCACGACAGCCTTGTTTGCAACCGCTAATGTTGAAGAATTCACAGTAAGTATACAGAGATGAAAAAACCTTAAATCGACACCAAATAATGTCAATATGCAAGACTTACTATTGTCCTTTAACTGAACTGAATCACTGTCCTCTGTTTTGTAAGCTGGGTTTCCTCTCTCTCCTCTACACCAGTAGAATCCCTCCTTAGAGACACGTATTTGTCCAGTCGAGGAGACATCTTTTATGGTTGATGGTTTAGAGGATTTATCTTCTGCGTACGAAAAGTAGTATTCCCAACCAGATGATAAGCTCACAGAGCAAGTCAGAGTCACATTACCTCCTACTGGAAAAACTGCGTCATCAGCCTTCAGTTCAGCCTTTGGTTTTTGTGCTGTTCAGTTTAAAACAGGGAAATAAGAAAGGATTAATGTTTCTTTAAATAGCCCTAAATAAAATACCTTAAGGAAATAAATGATTTTAAGTCCATCTTACCTGATACTTTCAGTGTGAGTGGAGTGCTCCACTGTGTTGAGGTAAGTACCTCAGTTTTGTGTTTTCCCTTACACTTGTATTCTCCTTCACTGCGAACAGTAGCACTGAATTTAAAGGATTCACTCTGTCTTACAGATCTATCAAAGCTGGTTTTCTCCCACTCATACTCCCACTCAGAGTCTTCTCCACCCTCGATTTCACATGTCAGAGTGATCTTCTCTCCGCTGTATATCTCAGTCCACTGGGGCTGCAGAGTCACAACAGCCCTGTTTGATACTGTTTGTGTTGAAGAGTTCCCAACAAGGACACAATGAGGAGGTAAAAAGAAACATCTTTACCTTTTTATCAAGAAATGTGTGAATAGAAAACAAAAAAACCTTAAACTTACAGATTCTGTTGATAGAGACTGAATCACTGAACGCAGTGTAGTAAGCTGGGTTTCCTCTCCAGCCTCTGCACCTGTAGACTCCTTCCTTGGAGACACTGATTTGTCCATTTAAGAGGTCAACATAATCTTCTGTGATGGTGATAACAGAGGATTTGTCTTGTCTGTACCAGATGTACGTCCAGCCAGAGGATGAAGGGTTCACGTTACAGGTCAGGGTCACAGCGCCCCCTGCTGGAATGGATGTAATTTCAGCTCTCAGTTCAGCCTTTGGTGTTGTTGCTGTTTGATATGGAAGCAAAGATGTGAAAAGGTAAATTACTGTGCCTACAGTCAAACTCAAACAGTGCTGCCCTCAGAAGGAAAACTGACTTAGTGTCAGGATTTATCTCTTAAATTATGTTGAATTTAAAATATATACATATTAGTTTGATTCCAGAAAAGACCGCATCATGTCTCTATCACTTTAAAAAAAAAACTACAACATGAGAGACTTTTCTCACTTTGACACCATCAAACTTAGGAGAGCTCTATGAATATCAGCAAACTTTTTTATCAAATGTGAATAACAGATGATCTTTATGAGCAATTATTCAGACCCTGATGGAAACTTCAAAGTTCACTGAAGAAATCATAGTGAGACGTATTTTATGCACATTACAAAAGCTGTAATGGTTTCTTAGTTATTTTATCACCAATCTGAAAGGAAAACATAATTAATTACACAGCTCCTTTTAAAAGACTGATTTTTTGTTTTTTTGTAATTGAGATGGAAACATGAACAGATTTTAATTATTGTCAACATGGTTCAACTTACATATTACAGTCAATTTGAAGGGTTCACTCCATTGTGTGTCGGTAGTAATAGGGTGGACTCTTCTGCCAAAACAGCTGTATTCTCTGTCATCAGCTTGGCTTGTAATGTATTCATTGTTTGTTGTACTTTGGTCTGAGCCTCCTATATTCCAATCAAACGTCCACTCATCGTCTCCACCTCCCTCAATCTCACATCTGAGAGTGATCGTCTCACCCCAGAATATTTTGGGCCAGTTACGAGTAACGGTCACTCGGGGACGGTTACCTGTTCACATCACAAAGACTCAGGAAAGAAACAGGATTGGAAATATACTAAAAAGAGAAAATGAGACAGTTTTCATCCATAATTCTTATTGTAATGATCTAAATGTCTGTACAATATAACGATGACAATAATGAGACAACAATAATGTTGCACATGGTTAAAAAGTAACGTGTACAGCAGCGTTAAAAGAATCAGCTGTTAAAGAGAAATAAGAGCTTAAAGAGTCACAACAGTTTCTTGAGATACCAGCAGCTTTCCAAGGTAAGGACAGAATCAGGTCAAAACAGAAAACTAAAATACATAACTTAAAAATATGTTTTAAAAGCAAACTTTCAGGAAGATAAAGTTCACCTTCCTGGACATTTTCTTTGAAAAAGGCAGTGAGATGATACATAAACACAAAAACTGCATGAAGATGCTGTTAAAGTGAAGTAGCTACAAAAAATAGAAATATAAGACAATCACTCACCTTGAGCCAATTCGCAAGGGATCAAATTCAACACTAAAACAAGATGAATAGTTCATCAGACATCAATCAAAGCAAGATAGAGTTTCATTTTAGACAATTGTTATTGTCAAAACACTTGAAAATGAGATGATTCATCTAAAGGGTTTGGCGGTCTAATTAATTCAAAAACTTGTTACATAACAAAGCCATCGACTATTTACTGTACATGTGTTGTTCACATATTATACAAACAGCAAGTTCAGTATCTCCTGTTGTTTAATTCAAACAGCCAAACTTCATGTTCATAGAAACATGACTCAATGTTTGAAATTGACAAAACTTAAGACGCACTGATGTACTCACAGAAAAACCCCAGCACACAACGCAAGGTTTGGTCCATCTTCACCTCCAAAGAGTCAACGAAACTCTGACGCTTAGCTTTTTAAAATACATTAACTTTGTGTTTGTAATAATGCAGAAGAAAAAAGAGAAGAAAGATCAGAAACATAAAATTAACAAACATTCATTAAAAGGTGAGTATTTCTCTCTGACTTCTCTTCACTTCCCTTTTACACAAGATTCTGAGACGAGCAGTTCATCAACCACAATAAACCTGTTTACACTTCCTGTCTGCTGCTCGAATAAGAAAGAGATCATGTGAAATGAATTCTGTCAGATGTAAAATAAATCAATTATGGCATAAATAAGTAATTATTGTACATCAATGAAACTTCATGCTCAGAACTTTAAGACCACATAAAACAACAAACTATAAATATGATTTCATGCAATAAACAATATGAGTGTCCTTGTTTAATACGTCCTGGTGGTAGAATTATAAAATGAATGTTATTTAAAAACTTACATAAGAAATAATAAGTAAGAGTTCATGTCCCGGTGTGGATCATTATGGAGTACTTTCAAGGTGCTTTTGAGCAAGGCACTGGGCCCCCAACCTCTCTGGTGTACTCGCTGTGTAGCAGTGTGTAGCAGTCACACTCTGACATGCTCTCTCCACTAAAGCATGTCCACTGGTCCTGTTTGAACACGTGTGTGAATCTGGCCAGTGTGTGTGTGAGAAGCGTGTCTCTAAATAACAGAGTGTTAAACCAGAATTTCTCTCAGGGATTCAAAAAGGATATGTAATTAAAAAAAACAAAAATTATAACTAAAACAACTAAAGCCACAGTAAGAGGGTGGAAAAAAAACATCAAAACCTCAACATGCAAATGTTCCCACATTGTGGTAGAGATCTAGTTTCTAGTTTGTTTGAAACCCACAACACCAGAAACATGAACTGCTTATTGCCCATGGCTAAATATTACTATTTTTCAGGTTGTTTTCACGAGCAGAAAAAAAGAAGACAAAAAGTTGACAATATGTTTCCTGTAATCTTACATGTAACTTTATTTTCTGCCTCATTTACCATCTAGACGTTTTTCCTTTAGTACTCCGGGAACAGTTGTCCTGATGCTTTCACAGCGGGCTCTAACTCATTGATTATTGGTTTCTTGGGAACTTTGAGTGAAAAGTTGTTTTACTCATCTTAATTAAGCAAAAAGTAAAAACCACAAAACTCAGAACATGAGGGGAACTGAGGACAAATGTAATTCCCCCATGATATAGTTGGTACTTGGTACAGTCTGACTGACCACTTCCTGTACCAACAGCTCTGCTGCAGGAGGCACATCTTTCACTGACAGCGGCCATGATGTCACTGAAGCAGCAGAATTTACACTATTAATAACTTTGAACAACTTTAGCAGTGTGAAAAATGGGTGGATGCTGAAGTGACCTTGTTCATATAGCAACATTCAAGTTGTGAAAGCAGCTTGATGATGCCGACAATAAAGCAAATAAAATCAACTGTTTATAAGTATACCAATCAAATATGGGAAAGGAGAATGTGTTACTCTCTAACAAATAGAATATACAGTTTCTTTACTGAAATGGAAACAGAGCTGCAAGTTCAAGTTGTTCATATTTTGATATGCCTAATAAATGGGAAAATTATTTGTGACCTCTCAGTCAGCATTTTCATTGTTAACAAAAACGTTTTCGTTTTACAAGGAGCAAATAGGAAATTAACTAACTTGATATCCACATTAACCTGATTCCTCTCCAAATGGATAATGTACTAATGACTCAATGAGAGGACGACTCTTAAAAAAATGCAAAAGAGCAGATTCAGCTTAATATTGATCGAGTCGCTGCTGATGTTACACTAATGAACAAGCACAAGGCCCTTGGTCAGTGTAGAACCCTCATCTGAATAAAGAGGTGCTTTATACCAGAGCAAATGTGTCCCATCACATCTGTGCCATATTAATATTTGCCAGTGGTAACCAGATGGAGTCATGTAGTGCCCCATTATTTTTTAATTTAGAGCCATTCAGAATCCCCACAAAGTCTGATACAGACGAGAAAAAGAGACAGCTGTTGGTGAGAGGCGTAAATGCACAAGGAGAAGTTACAGTGAAAACATAGGTTTAAAAAAAAACATGTGGAACGGCTGTGATAGTTAATTAAAAACATGTAGTTACATTTCCTCATTCGAAATAAAAAGATTAGGGGCGCTGATGGCCTTAAACATGTTTGAATCATCAGACAAAAATAGGACAGATGAGTATGAAAGACTGAAACTCTTGGTTGTGTTTTGCTTCTGTGACCTACTTGATTAGTTTGAAATGTTTTAGAACTTCATTTTGTTTTGTATGAAATGTTTGAAACTGTGTAACGTAAAATTAGTAGTTCAAGTACTGCACTAGACTGTTGGGTCCAGACAGGATGACAAAGTTCAGGCTGTGTCCCTTTAGAGAACCATGACAAAAGACTCTTTATCCCAGCATGCCTTGCATTTACTCCCAGAAGGCTTTGCCACACCAAACACATAGGTGTGAAGTTTGGGAGGGATAAAACCCCAGGACAACTAGTGTTCTCCCTCTTTCATACGTCGTCTGGCGACGTCCGAGGATATCAACTCTGTTCCTGTTTCGCAGCACGACTCTCTTTGTTTAAAAGTTTTGGCGCGCAGATAACCCAAGGCCTTGAAGCATACCGACATCCTGAATTCCGAGCTTAGATCATCCATTTGAACGCATCTCTAAGAAGAGCGTCTTATTTCTCCCGTATTAAAACGGTATTGAGAGAGATTGTAAGGATTACATCTCGTTCCGTCCTAAAAGAAAGGACATCCACGGAGATCACCTCGCTCGACGGAGGACACTACGGCCCTGCTCAACCCCTTGGACGCGGCGCCATCAGCCAACAACTGCAGGAAGACGCTAAAGATCGTTGCAAGGACCCCTTTTCTTCCTTCATCAACCGCGGACAAACGGTTACAAGTGAGGCATAGCTAGGTCTGGGCAGTTAGATATAGAGAGTGTTTAATAACGGAGTTATTATTGTGAAACTGTGATAATATTTGCTTGGTGTTTGACCACTGTGTCTTAGGTTTTATGAGAGTAAAACCTCTTTTGTTTTCTTTATTTGTGCCGCTGCGTCCCGTGTGTTTCTCTGTGAACTCTCGCGTCATAACCGGGTAATAGACTCATTATCAGAAAGACTAGTGTGAACGCCGGCTGATACAAATCCGGCCACTGGCTTCTGGTAGTGAAGTTAACTATGCTCTGAGTTGTGCGTGAGTTCCAGGCTGAGATTGAGCTTCTGAGGTGCGTTCTTTTCTCTCTCGCTCTCTCCCTTTACACACACACGCACATTTCGGCAGACGCACACACATAGATATCCGTGGCTTTCCAGACGCTGCAGAAACGTAGATCAGGTAGAGACAGTTTGACTCCGTCTCTAGACAATAGACCAGGTTAGGAGACTTGTATTCTGTGTCCGCCATCACGTGACCACGCGTGGTCGCGCTGCCATTTTGATCTCTCTCTCTCTCTCTCACTCACTCTCATAGAAACACGCACGCACGCACGCACGCACACACACACGTGCCACGCTTGTTTATGTTTGTTACCTGTAGTTTGGTTTATAATAGTTGTTTGTTTGATTGAATTTCATTGATTAACTTGATGTTTCTTTGTTAAATAAATTCTGTTATAATTTAAAGAGCAGTTGTTTGTGATTACTGTGTATTTGGTTTGTGACGTAGGCTGGGTGAAAGGTCTTTGTGTTCGATATCACACCTTCAATTAAATACAGATTATTAATGATATTGGTATTTAATTAACTAATTTGAGACTGATATTTGTAATATTTTGGTTGTTCCCTGTTTACAGGGCGGTGCCCCAAGGTTTATTAAACTCAGTTTAATAATAATAATTGATTTATTTTAATAATTATGTAAACTTAATTAAATTTAATTCGACAACTAAATGTTACATCCTAAAACCCCAACATAATGTTGCCGCCGTGGAAGGTCCCAACAACACTTTTATGTGATGTAAAAAGGGTAGGTATAAAAAACTTCAGTACTAAATATTGATTGAGTACACTACTACTACTACAACTACTAAAAGATGTGTGTCCTTAATGTGTACCATTAAGTTTTACCAGCTCACTTAAATCTCTGCTTTTAAAGAAGAAAACATATGGCTGCTCAAGCGATGCAGAACCTTGGTTATTTTCTGCCACTGAGCTGCGACACTGTAAAAGATGACAATGTTCATAATTTGTATTTCTGTATTTTCGAAGGTAAAGAACTCCACATCGTTGATTGATAATGAATAAAAGTAGCACAACAATAACTTTCTTAAAAGGATGATTTTTTAAACATTTGTCTTTATCAGATATGAAAGCTGAAGATAGAAGGGAAATATGGGAAAGAGAGAGCGGGATAACAGACACTGCAAAGACCGTATTCTTATTGGCTGGTCTGTCAAAAAGCAAGTAAAACCAAAAGAAACTGTTGTTCCTGTTTAAAAAAATTATTATGATCATTACAGTACTTTAATACGTTAACAATACAAAACTGTTAAATAATGGAGATACAAATTACTGACCCTTCAATATATAAACTATAATGTAAATAATTATGTCTGTTGAAACAGGTCATTAGAGATATAACAGTAATGTTGATGTCCTTCTGAGATCTTTGCCAACACTGACAAAGAAGCAGATTTTAATCAACTGGGTGCTCAAGCTAAAATAAACAGTATCAAGCAGCTGAAACAACTTAAAAAGACAAAAAATTATGACAAAAAAAGATCTGTACTTGTAAAGATAAGAAACTCTGTGAAATATTCTGATAATAATTGTAAGCTTTTAGCTAATATGAGTAATTGAATATATATTCTGTCACTCTGACTTAAACAGAAAACAAATCAACTGTATTAATCCTTGAACATTTGTGATAATTGTAAAACAGAGATACAAGTATTAATGTTACTGATGTGAAGATAATCTATGTAATATAATCCGCTCCCTTAAACACACAATATGTAGAAAGTTATTGGACTGTTTAGACTAAAATATCAAAATAAATAAACATTGACTGAACCTATGTTTTATACATATTTTCTGTTCAGTATTTACATTCCCACAAATATTTCCAACAGTTATCAAAGCCATAGAAATCCTTAATATTATATTAACGGAAGCTGTGTTGTCTTGTTGGCCGCTATGACATCACCTCCATGACACACGCAACATGTTTATCGTTGCCGTGGAAACACCGGCTGTTGCGTAAAAGACCGCTACATAAATGAGAGGTAACTGCCACCGAAAGCTGCCGAACTGTTGCTGTATGTGCCGCTGTGATAAAAAGATCATGTAAATCAGACGTGGATACATGAGCTTGTCTTTAAACATATTCTCTTCTTCAGGTCTGTTTCACCCGCTTGTCTTCATTATGGTCAACTCCTTTTCAGTGTCTTCAGAGCCCTACTGATTGGTTGACATAATCATCCCCTTTAGAAAAATGAGAATCAAGCTAAAGTTTCTTCATCAATGTTTGTAAGGACGAGTGTCGTACAAATTCATAGATTCATGACAAACATAAAACAACTTTGAGAGACATTTTCCTTCAATTTAAAATATATCTCCTACAGTGTGTATTAAATAAAAAAGTACAGTACCAGTGTTGTTGTCCTCAGAGATTTGGAGTGTTTCGTAGACACTGGCATCACCTGTATGAGAAATGAAAACCAAAAGTCATTCTGATCCCATTTGGATCAATATATTCTGAAAACTCTGTGTGTAAACACACAATACCAATGAAAAGCTTACCGTGCTGGAGAGTAGCGTATACGTCAGGTTGAGCCACATTCTGGTAAAGTTCATGACTTCTGGCAGAGTCCTGGTTGTTACTCTCAGACTGGCTGGGCCTTAAACATGCAGCACTGACATGTATTACATTTAGCATCATGGCTTCAATTACTGTTATATTTAAAATAATTAAAGAGAGAGTTGAACCTACCTCCTGAAGCACGAGTCTGTGAAAAAGACATGTTACATTGTGTTTTACTTCATGTAAACCACACTGCTTATCTCTGTCAGTACAAAACTACATTTAATATAAATAAATAATTTAATATGAAGAAGTAAAAGAAGGCCTTACCTTTGGACTGACGATAAGAATACAATAGGAGCAGAAATATTGCAAGCGCTACTCCACAGATCAGCCCAACAATCACAGCAATTACAGGAGATGAAGAGTCCTCAGGCCGGGGCAATGCTACATGTACACCAGCCATAAAGAAGAACAAACAGTAACTGATACTACAATTATACAAACAGTCCTTCAGCTGATTCAAAGTGTTATTAAATACTCTGATTCATGATGTTTCAGTAAAGACAAAACTACTCAAATGAGTACAAATAACATCCAACATAAATACATAATGTGATCACATATGTACATGTTTGAAATCAGCAATGCTTCATATCAGGACTTTGAAATCCACTGACTCAAACAAAACACTTTAAGACTTTACTGAGTCCAAAAATTAACGTTACTTTTAGTTCAGATACATTTTCTCTTAATTTCCCCTTTTAAAGGATACAAAACAAATCCTGGTAAACACTAAAGAAATCCAGTGATTGTTATCTTACTCACCTGTTACTGACATCCAACTCTGAGACGACTCTCTCCCTGAGGTTTGACACTTGTAGAAGCCCTCATCAGACTTTGACACAGCAGAGATTTTAAGCTGCTTTCTGGCATCATTTTGAATGAGTTTGTCGTTCCGATAGAAGAACACATTGGATACAGGGTCGTTATGTTTTAATGTGCAGCTCAGAATAACTGAAATTCCTTCAGTCACTGGATGGACAGGGCTCACCAGGATGATATCAGACTCTGTTAAACAGTTGAAGCAAAGAGGATTCAGCCAGAGATCATCAGGTTCAAACTTGAAAATTAGCAGACACAGAATAATCCGAATATAATTCTTCTTTTACAGCCATGCATTAAAGTCATGATAAATCTGATGTGTGATCTTGTTTACATCTTACTCCTTCTTGTGTTTCAGACTTTGGCATCAGATCAATAAAGATTTACACTCAGACTTTAATCTTTTCTCTTATCTCATTAAGAGAGTAAATTCTCTCCTCAATGTCGATCAGGCAAAAAAATAACTAAAAAAAAGATACAAATCTTACTCTCTTTAGTGATGTTGACAGCGTTGCTGAACTCTCCTAAATCAGACTCACACCAGAATACATGATTTGTTGAGATGTAACTGTCTATTGTACATGTTGATCCAGTCATTTGACCCCTCCTGGAGCAATCGCTCAGGTAGCTGTTTTGTTGAAACCTCACTCTCCACTGAGTAGAGTTCCCCTCACACGTCAGTGAGACAGAATCAAAGATGAAGTGTTGCACTCTTTCAGGACTCACTGTGAGAGATGCTGGTGAGGGCAAATCTAAAGAAAAAAGAAACATGTGGTTTAACAAAGTCCAGCAGTCTAAAGATTAAAAAAGAACACACAACTTAGCTGCTGTTGGATTTTATATCTAATTAAATAGCCAGCTGCTTCTGCTGTCTAAAAATTAAAAGACTTTCTTTGACCTTCCATTTCCAAAGATATGACAGATTAATATTTCATACAGATGTTTCTCCATGGGTAGTTGCGGTCTCACTTTGTGTCTGTGTTTCAGGTCTGTAGCTTTTTCTCATGTTCCATTTATTGTTTTGTCAGGAAAGCCTGAATTAGACTTTTCATATTGTGTGTACATGAGACTGACTACTGACCAACATTACTGTAATCATACAAACCCTCCTGTGGAGACTGAAAGCAGTTATTAATAAGATGCTCAATTATACAAAGTAAAATGTGTATGTATACAAGCTGACGACTCAATGAGAAGTTATTCTCAGAAAGAAAGAGCATGAAGTCATCGTGATCAATTCTCATCTTGCTCTTTGATTGTTGACTCACAGAGACAAAAGTCTAAGTTGTTCATAAACATCAAATGAATAAAGATATTATCCTCAAGATAAAGACAGAATCTAACTGACCTCCAGACCAGACAAACTTTGGTTCACTGTAAGGAAAGTAACGCTCTGGATCTCCTCTTCCAGCTCTGCACACATATGCTGCTGTGTGTGTCTGTCCATGAACAATGAAGGAAGACTTTTCACTTTCAGATAGCAGCTGGTAGCTGTAGGAGTTGTCAGATAGTTCGGAAGTAGCTTTACAGGTATACCAGTAGACTCTCCATCCTGCTGATGGATGTTTAACCTCACAGTTCAGAGTCACAGAGTCTCCAGCACTCAGCCATAATGGAGACACTGTGAGGACAGGCCAGGGTGGATCTGTTGGAAAAGTGATTATTCAAAGAAATAAATAATCATGTAATGATGGAAAATCAGATATCAGTAAATAAGAACTTGATTTTTTGTTTAATATAAATGAAAAAGTATTTGAATAAACAGTTTAATATGTATTTAAAATAAACGTTACTTACGGTTTAAAACTGTTAATGTGATGGGATCGCTCCAATCTGTTGGAGACTGGTCACTTCTTTTTCTGCCCTTACATCTGTAGTTTCCACTGTGTAATGTATTAACACGTCCAATCCTGTATTCCTTTTCACTTGAAGGTTTGAAGAGGATTGAGCTGGTTGTTTTCCACTCGTACTCCCACTCAGCGTCGTCTCCATCCTTTATCTCACATCTTACAGTAATCGACTCGTCATTATAGATTTCCGACCAGTTTGGGTGCAGAGTCACGACAGCCTTGTTTGCAACCGCTAATGTTGAAGAATTCACAGTAAGTATACAAAGATGAAAAAACCTTAAATCTACACCAAATAATGTCAATATGCAAGACTTACTTTTTTCCTTTAACTGAACTGAATCACTGTCCTCTGTTTTGTAAGCTGGGCTTCCTCTCTCTCCTCTACACCAGTAGAGTCCCTCCTTAGAGACACGTATTTGTCCAGTCGAGGGGACATCTTTTACGGTCAATGGTTTAGAGGATTTATCTGCTCTGTACCAAAAGTAGTATTCCCAACCAGATGATAAGCTCACAGAGCAGGTCAGGGTCACAGCACCTCTTACTGGAATATCTGTGTCATCAGCCTTCAGTTCAGCCGTTGGTTTTTGTGCTGTTCAGTTTAAAACAGGGAAATAAGAAAGGATTAATGTTTCTTTAAATAGCCCTTAATAAAATACCTTAAGGAAATAAATGATTTTAAGTCCATCTTACCTGATACTTTCAGTGTGAGTGGAGTGCTCGACTGTGTTGAGGTAAGTACCTCAGTTTTGTGTTTTCCCTTACACTTGTATTCTCCTTCACTGCGAACAGTAGCTTTGAATTCAAAAGATTCACTCTGTCTTACAGCTCTATCAGAGCTGGTTGTCTCCCACTCATACTCCCACTCAGAGTCTTCTCCACCCTCGATTTCACATGTCAGAGTGATCTTCTCTCCGCTGTATATCTCAGTCCACTGGGGCTGCAGAGTCACAACAGCCCTGTTTGATACTGTTTGTGTTCAAGAGTTCCCAACAAGGACACAATGAGGAGGTAAAAAGAAACATCTTTACCTTTTTATCAAGAAATGTGTGAATAGAAAACAAAAAAACCTTAAACTTACAGATTCTGTTGATAGAGACTGAATCACTGTACTGAGTGTAGTAAGCTGGGTTTCCTCTCCAGCCTCTGCACCTGTAGACTCCTTCCTTGGAGACACTGATTTGTCCATTTGAGAGGTCAACATAATCTTCTGTGACGGTGATAACAGGGGATTTGTCTTCTCTGTACCAGATGTACGTCCAGCCAGAGGATGTAGGGTTCACGTTACAGGTCAGGGTCACAGCGCCCCCTGGTGGAATGGATGACGTCTCAGCTCTCAGTTCAGCCTTTGGTCTTGTTGCTGTTTGATTTGGAAGCAAAGATGTGAAAAGGTAAATTACTGTGCCAACAGTCAAACTCAAACAGTGCTGCCCTCAGAAGGAAAACATACTTAATGTTTGGATTTATCTCTTAAATTATGTTACATTTAAAATATATACATATTAGTTTGATTCCAGAAAAGACCCCATCATGTCTGTATCACTTTAAAAAAAAAACTACAACATGAGAAAATTTTCTCACTTTGACACCATCAAACTTAGGAGAGCTATCAATATCAACTTTTTTTTTTAATCAAATGTAAATAACAGATGATCTTTATGAGCAATTATTCAGACCCTGATGGAAACTTCAAAGTTCACTGAAGAAATCATAGTGAGACGTATTTTATGCACATTACAAAAGCTGTAATGGTTTCTTAGTTATTTTATCACCAATCTGAAAGGAAAACATAATTAATTACACAGCTCCTTTTAAAAGACTGATTTTTTGTTTTTTTGTAATTTAGATGGAAACATGAACAGATTTTAATTATTGTCAACATGGTTCAACTTACATGTTACAGTCAATTTTAAGGGTTCACTCCATTGTGTGTAGGTAGTAATAGGGTGGCCTCTGCTGCCTAAGCATCTGTACTCTCCGTTGTCAGATGAAGTGGCATGGATAATGTATTTATTGTTTGTTGTACGTTGGTCTGAGCCTCGTATTTTCCAATCAAACGTCCACTCATCGTCTCCACCTCCCTCAATCTCACATCTGAGAGTGATCGTCTCACCCCAGAATATTTCGCGCCAGTTTGGAGTAACGGTCACTCGGGGACGGTAACCTGTTCACATCACAAAGACTCAGGAAAGAAACAGGATTGGAAATAAACTAAAAAGAGAAAATGTGACGGTTTTCATCCATGATCCTTATTGTAATGATCTAAATGTTTGTACAATATAACGATGACAATAATGACACAACAATAATGTTGCAAATGGTTTAAAAGTAACGTGTACAGCAGCGTTAAAAGAAGCAGCTGTTAAAGAGAAATAAGAGCTTAAAGAGTCACAACAGTTTCTTGAGATACCAGCAGCTTTCCAAGGTAAGGACAGAATCAGGTCAAAACAGAAAACTAAAATACATAACTTAAAAATATGTTTTAAAAGCAAACTTTCTGGAAGATAAAGTTCACCTTCCAGGACATTTTCTTTTAAAAAGGCAGTGAGATAATATATAAACAGAAAACACTACATGAAGATGCTGTTAAAGTGATGAAGCAGGTAAAAAACAGAAATATAAGACAATCACTCACCTTGAGCCAATCCGCGGGGGAACAAATTCAGCACTAAAATAAAGATTAATAGTTCATCAGACATCAATCAAAGCAAGATAGAGTTTCATTTTAGACAATTGTTATTGTCAAAACACTTGAAAATGAGATGATTCATCTAAAGGGTCTAATTAATTAAAAACTTGTTACATAACAAAACCATCGAGTATTTACTGTACATGTGTTGCTCAAATATTGTACAAACAGCAAGTTCAGTATCTCCTGTTGTATTATTCAAACAACCAAACTTCATGTTCATAGAAACATGACTCAATGTTTGAAATTGACAAAAGTTCAAAAGCACTGATGTACTCACAGAAAAACCCCAACACACAACGCAAGGTTTGGTCCATCTTCAAATCCAAAGTGTCAACGAAACTCTGATGCTTAGCTTTTACAAAAAAAAATCAACTTTGTATTTGCAATAATGCAGAAGAAGAAGAGAAAGATAAGTAACAGTTCATTAAAAGGTGTGCGCAGTATTTTTCTCTGACTTGCTCTTTTTCCTTTACTTCCTTCCCTTTTACATAAGATTCTGAGAAGAGCAGTGGATCAACAATATATCTGTTTACACTTCCTGTCTGCTGCTCGAATAAGAAAGATCATGTGAAATGGATTCTGTGAGATGTGAAATAAATAAATTATGGCATACATAACTAATTATTGCACATCCATGAAACTATTTTTTTTTTCATATATATACTTTACTAATCCACGATGGGGAAATTTGGGTTGCACTCTGTTATTTTAGAGACATGCTTCTCACACACACACAGGCCTCAATCACACATGCACAAGCAGGACCAGGCATTAATGGAGAAATGTCAGAGTGTGGCGCCAGCCCCCACTGGAAGCGCCCCCTGAGCTGGAGGGGGTTCGGTGCCTTGCTCATGGGCATCTCTGCAGTGCTCAAGAAGTTTTCAGACATCTCTCCAGCTACCAGATCATCAGGACTTGAACCAGCGACCATACGATTCCAGTCCCAACCGACTGAGGTACTGCCGCCCAAACTAAAAATAATGCCAATAACTATAATACCACATACACACAAAACAATTCTAGTCTTCTAAGTGCTGTATGTTATGCCATATACAGATGATATACATTTATGTGTTGTATTTTTATAAACAAGATCAATATGGTTTCATACAATAAACATAAAATATATGAGAGTCCATGTCTAAAACATCTTGTCCCATTGTAGGACCATAATATGGAGGTTGGGCTGGTAGCTGCAGGTGCCCTGGCTCTTCCAAAGCCTTTTGGCAAGGCACTGAACCCCCAACCTCTTTTCTCAATTAGGGAGTGTAAAATGAGAATTTCTCTTAGGGATTTATAAAGTATATGTAATTCAAAACACAAAAAACAAACGCCACAGTCAGAGGGTGAAAAAAAAGAAAGCAAAACCTCAACATGCACATTTTCCCAATTGTTCACATTTTCCCAGTTCTAGTTTCTGGTTTTCTTTTAAGCCCACAACACCAGAAACACTAACTGCTTATTGCCCATGGCTAAGTATTATTATTTTTCAGGTTTTTTCACTAACAGAAAAAAGTATACTCGGGGAACAGTTGACCTGAGGCTTTTACGGCGGCTCTGACCCTCACCCTAACTCGTTGGTTAGTTGTTTCTTGGGACCCTCACGACTCAAAAGAAAACTCACCTGTTTCCAGGAAGTGTTGTAACAAGTACAGTCTGACTGAGCACTTCCCGTTTAAACAGCTCTGCTGCAGGAGGCACGTCTTTCACTGTGCAGAATTCACAGTGTTAATTACTGAAGGTAGTATTAACAATGAATGAATGCTGAAGGTGAAAGCAGCATCCAAAAATGTACACATTTTGGAAACCTCATTAATCAGGCCCTATTCTAACTTTTTAACAGTCACATCAGAACAATGATAAAGCAGTGCCTCACTGTGCCCAGAATAAGAATAAAACAGACTGAGGCAGAATTTGGGCAAATAAAAGGCCTTCATATAACTCAAATGGCAAATAACAATTTTGTTCATTATTTAGCTTAAAACACAAGAGGTCCCTTTTGTTAATCAATAATTTTAGCAGTAAATAGAATGAAGACAATGTAGTTCATTTTTAACCTTTACCATGATCAGTTTTACTATTTATATTCATACACTATTCATTTCAGATCCATAAGGTACCCATCCATATTATTGTTTTATTTTTAGTGCACTTTTTATCAAACCAAATCTTAATGTAGTATTAAGAAACCATGATCATAAAAATTCAGGGAATGTAAAAGGCATGATTATTAAAAACAAGAGCTGGCAGGAATTAAGATAGATGAATGATTGTGGGGCTCAAATACTCAACATAGATGTGCATGATTGACACAGATAAGTTTCAGCTGAAGAAATCCAGGATACCAGATTAATCCTAAAATCCCATTTGAGTCATTAAAACACAATTAAAAAAAAGAAATACAACAAAAATAACGAGCCCTAATATAACCTTTAAACAACAGTCATACCATACCCATACATCACATCAAATTATTTAAAAAACGTGGATCAAAACAATCCATAATGATGTGTAATCAGGTGTTTAATACCACATGTCCACGTCATAATTTTGAATTTATATTGTACTCTTAGACACGCTTTTATAACTTTTAAATGTTTCTCTGGCTATCAATCTATTGGCTGCTTTTGCAACGCACTGTACACTGTGTCAATTTGCATCGGCTGCGCAGCCTCCCCAAGAGTGACAGATGAAGCTGAAGTAGTATCCTCTACTTTTGTTTGATTTTCTCTGTCACTGTTTCCAAGCGAGTTAGTCACATGTGGCAACTGTAAAACACTGTAGACAGTATCCACTGCCTGACTTTCCTTTGATCCCAACTCCTTCTTTGGGTGGCTGTTTGGATGGTTTATCTGGCTTGGCTGTGCTGCATCCACATTTTCATAAGAGACATCATGTTGATTAGAAGAAGAGGTTGACTCTCTGCTCACAGGTTGTGACTGGGTGACTGGGATTGGCTGGTTTTGTATTAACTGAGCAGTAGATGTCTGTGAATCAGTGAAATGTGGATTAAACATAATTTCACATACTATGGCAAGATTACATCTCAATTTGACATCTTGTTTAAGATGCGAACTTCTGAAAAAAAAAATTACTTATAAAAAGGACAACAGTGTCATTTTTTTACATTTTACATAAATTACATGCAACAGATTTGCTTCTATGTTAAATATTTAACCAAGCTTACCTGATGTCCATTCTTTTCTGTCAAACAGAGTATCTTAATCAAAAAGCCAATGAATGCACAAAGAGTTACACCTATGGCAACTGCTATTCCAATTACTAACAGACTGGGTGGTGATGATTTCTCTACATGTTCATTCGTCTGTTTGCTATTGCCTGGAAACACAAAATGTCAGAAAATAGAAACAGCAATAAAATGAATTATCAAAATTAGAGCAAATTCTCAAAGAATTAAGACATTAAAAAAATATATAGAATAGTGAACTTCATCAAAACATAACTGTTCTCATTGAATAGACTATTGGAAAGATCACATCATATTTACATGTTGTAGGCAGGCTTTCAGAGACATTGCTTCTGCTGACATAGTTGTGTCCACTGCAGACAAACGCTCTGTTGTGAGGAAAAATTGTGATGTTGAATTTACTGAAGGATCTCTCAGAAGGTCTGCAACTGTCTTCATCACAAACAGCCCATAGCCACTCATCCAGGACAGAACAGTTGATGGATATGTTGCAGAATCCAGCAGACCCATTGGAACCTATTACTGACATCCTGATATCTGGTTTGGGAACAGTTTCTGAAATGGCAACACAAGCAGATAAATGTAAGCCATTAACTAGTTTCTGGTTCCCTCTAGTGGCAAGGAGCAGGAATGCTTAACAACCTGTATCAACACAAGCCTCAAATGAAGCATTTCTCCAAAAACAAGTGCACCAAACACACAGACAACAACAAAAAGTATGGTGCTGATCTTCATTTTATATGCATGCTAATTCATTGTTTTATTTTACTACCGTATGTATTTTTTTTATCCTGATCTTCCTTTGCCCCTACAACATATTGCTTTGAGGACCCCAAATTTAGATAAAGGTTCAATTCAATTCAATTTTATTTTATTTGTAAGGGAGCATGTGCAATTAAAACACATTTAACCATGTTATGCATTTTACCAGAGTTAGCCTTGAGCTAATTTCAACTATCATTCTGCAAAAAAAACAACATATATAAAAACATCATACATCAATCAGCAAGCAAAGGGCAAGTAACAAATAGCAATATATTGCACATGAAATGTCTCTTGCAGGCACACACACCCTATGAGGAGATAAAAATGAGTGAGACGAAGTGATTTTTTTAGATTACCTTTAAAGCTACCAAACAACTCACTTTTTTTTTTTTTTTAAATCTGGAATAGTGTAATGGCTTAAAGAGAGAAAGCTGCCCACCCAAAGGCTGAATAGCGAAAGTGTAGTGCAGTTATGTACGGAAGCTATTCTTGTGGACCTTACAGAGTTAGCGCCACGGCAACAGACAAACTTGTGCAAACAGGTGGGAGCCAAGCCTTTTAAAATGTTGTAAACTCTACAGAGATTTGAAAATACTCTACATTTTTCAAAGGTTAGGTTGTGTTTTTGTTATTTTTCTCACAGAGGTGATACCTTCATGGTTTTTTGTCAAAGATTTTCAGAGACTGTTAGTACAAAGACTCTAAAGGCCTGATTGTTTCTGGGCAGGCCTACTTAAATGATAGAGTCACACAACCTTTGTTAGACTATTAATAGACTTAAAACCCTTCAAAAACAAAATGATAGGAAACTATCAATGCTGACTGAACTGAAACAAATAAAACTTTTCACACAGTTTAAAATGTTATCATCAATAGAGATTAACAATTGTGGAGGCCGACGATGAAAAACACTGTAAACTGTGTAGTTTACATAGATATTCATGTGATCTTATCGTGACCTAGACTCTAACCTTTAAGTCCAATTGAAAAGAAAATCTGTTTTGATCAAAAAGTCATTTAAAAACAATAAACTTGGTATTTAACTAAAATACTGTGAACGGATGAATATACTGTAAATGAAAGAACTACCAAGGTAATCATAAAACAAATAAAATCAAAATAAAGACAAAGTACATAGAACTTACCTTCAACAATTAATTTGTTGGTCTCCATTGATTCTTCAATATTGGAATCAACAATCACAGCATTATAATCACCACTGTCTTTTTCAGTGAGTTTTTTTATACACAATGAGTGATTGTTTGGATTGTAATCTACTTTGTCTCTGAAATTTTCTTTGACCACTTTCTGAAAAACAATTAAGTCATTATTAAATCTCCAGCGAACATCTTCATATGGTGGTGATTTTCCAACTTGCAGACATAATGAGCTGTTTTTCATTCGGTAGTGCGTCTTTGGTGGGCCGTTTGCTGCAATACCTGGGAAACAAATGTGATGTTTAAAGTGTCTTTAAGCACATAGACAAATAATGCCTTAAAAAGAAGGTACATGTGACTACAATTACCTAATGATTCATGTCTAAAGTAAAGTAAATTCCTTGTCTAACTTATTTTTCGCCGGATGGACTGATGATGAGTAACTTTAACCTTTTGTAGCAAAATGGATAATGGTAGATGATCAACTTAAAACTTTAAAAACTCCCAAATTGATGCAAATAGGACATTTAAAAAAAAACTGTCTTAAGAAATCAAGACAACACTAAATGCAATATAAAGTTATATCTTATTTCTTCTTAAAGCCATACACAAAATATGCTTAAATAATAAAACTATTTTTAGACTACGCATGCAATAAAAATGTTGGATCTTACCTGCAATTATAACACAACTCAGAAGCAGCAGCATTCTTAATCCGCTGTCAATATCAATGTAGATAAACAGGATGCGGAACCTTAAACGCAGGCTTCACAGATGCAGAAAACCATGAATGCCGCAAAGCGAAGACAGCATTCATCAGATATCTTGATGAGGGCAGGAAGTAAAGCTGTCACTTTTTCAATAATGCCTTCCTACCAATGAATAAAGTGTAATAATTCCATTGAAAACAACCCAGACCGATCAAAGATTGTGGCATTTACCATTGCTCTGTTTTTTAGGCATATAAGTTTTCAAATGACGGTAGGCTACAATGAAGTTTCAGTTCCGTAGTTGAAGTTTGATGATTTACGCTGAAAATTCTATTCATAGTGTTGAAACCAAATATTTTGAAGCAGATGTTCAACTCCCTACCCCCCTCCGTCTGCCCTGCCATTTTGTGACCAAAATCCCATTTTCATCCTAGCTAAAACTTTTAAGGTACAGAAAACTTAATCTAAATTACTTCTGTGTACAATACTGCCTTTTCTTACTTTGAACATCAACTCAACCAGTTTAGCATCCTGCCACCTACAGCTGTGTCTAACTGTATGGCCATCTCAAAAAAGTGAGGATGATCAAAACCTGACTTCACAAATAACTGTCTATGCAATAATCTCAAACCTGGCCTATACATTAACGATAATTTAGCTAACTAAACCACATACGTATAAGACAGTATAAAAGTACAACACTTGTTTACTTACAAGATAATATTATATTTCCACTTTATCATTATTGCAACCCAAATAAGATAAAACTTAAGACTATAGTTACTTAGATCTATTCCAATTCCTTGTGAGATCTTGATAAACCTGGAGAACTGATCAAATCAACACTACACTCCATTACTAACAGTTCACTGATGTGTCAAAACACACACATTATTTTAATGTTAAACAAATTTAAATGCATGTAGCCTACTAAAAAAAAAAAAAATCAAAGCGACACCAAAAAAATATAAGTTTCCTTCAAATTCTTCAACCTTACAAACGCACAAAGGCATACAATAATATAGCCCGCAGTTTTATGACAAGGCTAAAAGTACTATTCACTTAGATCTCAAATAACAGGTAAAAAAGGTTAAACTTACAGTTACCTTTGGATCCTGAAGAGAGTTTCGCAGCAGCAAAATAAGCAGGTCATTGCAGGGGCTGAAATCGATTTTCATTAAGTAGCACCTGATGAAATTTCCAGTCAAAAATGCTTTTTGACCTTGTTGCTGTAAATGACCAGGTGAATGCTAATCTCCATTAGAGGAATGAGTGGTCTCTCTTACCTTAATTCCAACAGCATGTCCAATTCACAACTCGACTTGTTTGCATATTTACTTGTCAAGCGAGTAAATATAACTATTACTTATTATTACTTGAATTAACCACAGCTAGCTAGTTCTACTCCCTTTGCATCCAAACATATAAGGTGCTGCTAGCGAAACTGTTAGCTAGCGCTAGCTAAACTGTTAGCCGGCTAAACTGTTAGCCGGCTAAACTGTTAGCTGGTGATGCAAAGGGCTCAAAAGGTCATTAACCCCCGCTAGTTTAGCGGCTAAAAACTGACGTACTTGTTTTCAGTCGGCATTAATTTAAACAGACACAGTTATGACTAAAACTTTCTGCTGAATTAAGCAGCCTTGATCCTTTTTTCCCCTTGTCTTCTCTTCGGATGTCCACTCTAATGGTGTCAATGTTCCTCTTCTTTAAACAACGTCATGTTCAGCTCTCACTCACCGAACAGGATAACACTTAATAGTATAAAAGCCTATTTTTTCAACTAAAAATGTTCAATTCTGTCATGTAACTCTTAATTATTGATTATTTGAGCCAAACTGCATTTTCTTAGCCTACCAGAGTTAACCCTTTTTACATAAATTGATTTATTTTTTTAAATTTAATTCTATTTTTCAGAAATTTGTTAATTTTTATTTTTATTTTGAAATTATAGCCCACCTACTTTTTGCCACAACCAAGTCATTGTAATATGCTAGGTTTTAATACATTGCCTGGACCTTACAATTTTTGAAACAAAATAATAAATGCACATAAAAGGACATAAAACTGTAATTGAATTATTAATGCACTCTTGCAACTACCTGAAGTACCTTAGTAGTCCACTTGGGGTACACGACGTGGCTTTGGGTCTATAAAATTGGCATGGTCAAGTGTGAGCAGAGCTTATAAGCAGAGTATAAACCCTTATAAATTACTGGCCTATAAACATTATAAATGTTAGCAAATGGGAGTGACGCTGAACAAGGTTGTCTAATATACTGTAGGTTGTAGTGTTCTTATTAAGTAGTTTTCTGTTAACCTAACATATATTTTTGCCTTGAAATACATAGGACCATTAAACTTCTAAGGATATACGCAGGTACTTTACTGTGAATGACTGAAGATTACAAAATAATTTCTAGGAAGCTTTTTCAGTGGGTCACAGGTGTCTGCATGAAGAAAAAAAAAGTGTCAAAAAGTCTATGAAGTGCTTTAAAACTTTGTTTTTGTTTTGTGTCTTAGTCCTGTCATGTTTTGTACTGTCTGGGGTCCAAACGGCACAATTTCTTATTGAACAATTTCTTATTGAACAACAATATCTGAAACTTGGGTTGCAATTTTTTATGAGGGAGTTGGTGATGGGTTCTGAGGCTAAACCAGTTGAGAACCACTGAGTTAGATGATGAAAATACAAGTTAGTGTTGTGAATAATACATTTATTAAATGAGCCACTTACAAAGTGCTTATTAAACAGGCCAACAAGCTTTCAGTTTAATAATTGATCCATACATTAGGCACAGTCGGCTTCCTCAGTATGAATAAGCAGTCTTTCAGCAGACAAATAGATAATGGGATCCTTTTTGCTTTTTTTAAAATATATTTTCAATTGGCTTTGTCTGGAGCAGCAGATAATTTCTGTAAAAATGTCAAAGAGATCATCTGGTATAAAATATATTACAGATTTTTTTTAAAGCATGTTTTTCACTTCCTCAATTTTAATACCTTCTAATTGAGCAAAGAAATATCATAGTTTGATTTCATTTTGCTGCATTGCTTAACATTTCTGTCTAGATTAAGAAAGCAAAACATGTCATTATTATTATCCACATTTGTGTTAGTCATGTTCCAGTAGAATCCACAAATACTTACTTAGTAACAGCATGAGAAAAAAACAAAGCTGTAAAATTGGTGAAGTGAAGTGTGCATTCAAACATTGTGCTTGACAAAAAAAGAAATTGGCATTTTGAAAATGCAGTTATATATCAAGAAATGTACATTGTCGGAAACAAATTTTGTACACTGTACAGAGGTACTTAAAACACGCACACACACACACACTGTACATGGACATGTAAAATGGTTCTTAAAAACAGTGTTGCAACAGTCAAAAATTACCCATTTTCGAGCAAACATAACATGAAGATTTATTTTTAATCACAGTGCATTTAGTATCAAAGTTAGTTCAGTTATTCCCCTTAAGTGAAATGCCACTTTTCTTTTAAAGTTAAAGTGCGTTTAGTAATGTAACTAACTAATATACTCAAATAAACATTAAAGGACATTCATATCGAGGAACACAACATTTCCAATTGCATCAAGTAACAGTGTTAAAAACTATCACGCACATAAAATATGATACATTCCTTTAAAATCCTTTGTTAATAAAAAAAAAGGTTCCTTTTTTATCACCAAAACCGTTGAAGGTATTTAAGTTATTAAAAATGGAAAGAAAACAGTACTTTGATTCAGTGAAGACCATCTATATCAAAAGTTCAACTTCACTGCATAACGTATCTGATCAAGTTTGTTTGTTGATGGCAAACTTCCTATTTTCTAGAAAAAGAATATTCGATGTGGTTCCTTGAAATATATTTTCCTTAAATTGAGTACACTTTTCTTGAGATACCCAGGTTGAAATATTCTTCTTACCATGTCCTCATATCTGACCTTATAAGATGAAGATTTTATTTCAGTGTTTGCAGTAAATCAAGTCAGTTTCACAATGAAAAATGAATCACGTTTAGAAAATATATCAATAGAGGACTTGATATTGTGTTCTGCATTCGTAAATGTTGAGTTTGTGCTGTACTTTCCTCCTTTGAAGTTCATGCACTGTTTTTACACAGGCCTGTGGTTATAGCGTGTGGTTTGTGCAAAGACAAGGCATCCAGGTGTTCAATCTCCACAACCGGAAGAAGGCGTTCTGTATATGTACAAGTGGTGTTTTTTCTGTTAGAGTTTCTTCCTCTTTTGAGCAGCTCATCTTAGTTTCACATCAGCAACCTCTTTTTCTTGCTCACACATTACTGATACGCACACTTAGTGGGCTGCTATCTCTGATCCGCCCCCTTTCTCGCCCTTTCTCTTCCCCTCTGTAGCTCTCCTCCAGGCGCATCTTCTCCGGGTCTCTCCCATCCTCCTTGCCCTTGCCATGGTAACGGGATGCCTGTGATGGCGGGCTCGGTGGAAGGGCCTGCTTGAAAAGGGGCGGCGTTTTGGTTTTGGCCACTTTGTCGAAGAAGGCAAAATCGGCCACATATTTTCCTGAGGGAGACAGGGAGACCACGGGGGGAAATTCATAGCCCCAAAGGATCTCATCAGGAAGGTAGGATGTTCGAACCTGACAGGTGGCGGAGGTCGGCTCAACAGTGGCGCTCATGATCACCAGCAGCTCAAAATCGGCCAGCTCGGGGTCTGTCCAACCACCACCTAGAGAAGAAAAGAGAATTTATATGCAAAAAAAACATTTTTTTACAAATCAATCCTATTGATCAATCTTAATGAGTATTTATCTGTGACCATGCAGCCCATAACAAATAAACAAGAGTTAAGTCTAAAAAAGGCATAAATATTAAACGTTTTTTCTGTTTTGTTTTTAAGTAAAAAACAAATAAACGTGCAAAAACACACATACAATTATACACACATCCTGAAATTTCCAAAACATTAGAAACATTCCACTTGCAGACTCTCCACAAACACTAGACCGGATTTAGCAGACACAAACACAAACAGAACTGACCCCTGAAACTTGAGAGAACACACACTAGAGTAAAAGCTGCCGTGTGTTGGAAACTATACAAAGAGAAATATAGTGAGCATGTTGAAAATTATCCAATCGGAATGTTTGACTATGCAGAATATTCTTGTCATTCATCTACACACAAACCCCAATATCACAAAGGACACACTTGAAGACATGCACTCAAACAATCACACACCTGCATCAACAGGCCTCACTCAGTAGACTGTCATCTGTCCAAACAGTCCCTCCCCTAACCCAGACCCAGTTACGCTCCCAATAGAGTAAAAACACCATGTTTCGCAACTGCTCTGACACTTGGAGAAACTTGAGGGATTCTCTATTTCAATTTCTTGTAGGCGGTTCAAAGAGATCCCTTTGCATTTCTGTTATGATTCCTACTAGCATCTTTAGCAGCAGGGCTCCATATGGTGATGGCAGGGTTAGCTGTTGGATCAGTGGTTAACCGCTTCGGTATGAAATAGCTCTAACTACTGAAAGGGCATCCATTAAACTTTTCTCCCGGTATAAAGAAGGACGTCGCAAGAGGTTAAAGGTGAACTGTGTAGATTTGAAATGTGAAAGTGCTCCAACTAGTAACGAAAACTTTATTCAAAGGAAAAACTGTGTTCCTGGAACAGTGCTGCAGCTAAAAAGCTACCAGGAGAGTTATGGTGTTACGGTTTCACTGTTGCGGGCCCACCACCATAAAATCTGTACCTTTCCTTAACTTCATCAGCTCTGCCATATTTAGCAGTGAAGGCATGTTAGCCTAACAGTGTTAGCAGTTAGCAAAACCATACTCCAGCCGCAGACAGCCTGTAGCGCATGGCTGTCATTTTGTTTAACTTGTTCTGTTTTTGGGGTTGGTTTTGATGTTCAGATGAATCCAATAAACAGTGACTTATTCATGTAGCTAAATTAGTCACTATTTATTAGCAACCAGAGGTATGTGCTGTATTCTTATCTTCCTTGAGCAAGCTAAAGCTTTCTCAAACGCCGAGCATTTTTTCAGCCACAGGAAGTTTTTTTTATAACTCATAGACAGTAAAAGGTATTCAAATCTGTTGTTTTTTTTCCACAGTCAGTGCAATCATTAGCATCTGGTTGACACCTCACCTATACACCCTCCCCCACATCCTGGCCTCATTATTCTGAGCTTCACATATGCCAAGAACATTCACATTGTTTTGTCACTTAAGTTTCTCTTTAGTGTTTTTTTTTAATATTATTGTTGTCTTTGTTGGGAGCTGTACACTTCGGCAAAACCACAGTGGGCTTGATCATGAGAGTAGTGAACAAGAACTGCAGAATTGTGTCTATAAAGGAGACCAATCTAACTTCAAATACTTTCAAGTGACTGATCTATTTGTACATGAAATACTTTAAAAGTAGTTAAGGGCCAAATGTTTCATCAAATTGAAGTAAACATTTATGTGAGAAATAATTGACGTACAATGTATACATATCCCTTGCGTTTCACAAAGCATCCACAACAATGTTTTAGTTTTTAGGTGATACGGTTGATGTCACATGTCACACTCCCTTACACACATAGATCTGCAGATTTTGAGATAGGACAGGATGTCTTCAGTTCTTGACAGGAAACTCTCTTGATAAAGCAATGCTTGATGCCTGTCAGTAAATATGGCTACTATTACAGTTGGCTCTCAGATTAGGGATTACTTTTTTACAAAATAATGAGTGCTGTAATTTTGTCCCTTATAAATGGAATGTTGAAATTACAGGAAGTTCAATAATCATTAAGAAAGTCTGATCAGAAAGTTGACTGTAAGGGATGTCACAATGACAAAAGTTCTGTTATTAGAAGGAATAAGGAAAGGAACTGATAATAAAACAGGAACCACATGTGTCACATGAAGCCATGAAAAGATTTGTGAGTGTAAATAATGCAGCTATCAGAGCCTATCAGCGCTGATGTCTTTGAGACCGTAGTGCTAAGAGGTCTGTGCGGCTGTAAGTGGATCTGCGCAGGCTTCGTGTCAGCACCCCAGACTGTACAGCATTGTGCTCTAATGAGGGGTGTCTCTGCTCTCTCTCACACACATTCCAGCCAGAATGAAACCCTCTCCTTCAGCGCCAAACCAGCCCAACTCTAGACAGTTAGAGGCAGGCAAGCATGCAGCACATGACCGTAAATACCATCACACCTACAGACCCATACTCAACTGAATGTACTGTATATACAGTTATTCTCAAGACATATTTGTTTTGTGGTGTATAACATGACCCTATAGCTGGTCATTTCGTCTTATTTTAGTTTCTACAAACTGATGAACTACAGTTTTATTGTGCACACTTTTTGTGACACATAAGAATAAGTGAACCAGCCAATGAACTTAAAATGATAGCCATGATCTACCTTTAGCTGCCCAGGCCCTGAGGGGGCTGTTGTCATCGATGATGTGGTAGAAAGTCAGGGGGATGATGAGGAAGGGGCTGTCACTGGAAGTATCCACCTGGAAAGGTACATTGCGCTGGTCCAACCGCACTGTCTCACCCTCCTTTGTCAAGGACGTCTGTAGCAACTTCCCCGTCACCTGGGAGCCAAGATGGAGTCAGTAAATGAAGCCAAGAGGTAGCAGAAGGTATCCTGTAACCAAAAGGCCTCAGGTTTAATACCTGCAATGGCCAATATCCTATATATAAGTATGGTATTAATTGACATGCTCAGTCACTAAGAGGGGGTGTAACCTGTATCAAAAACAATAGATGTTTCAACTATATTTAATACTATTGGGGGAAATCTCCAAAGACGCCCATATGTCACTTCCTTACCTGGCATCCTAACAGCAGGCTTTTGCGCATGTTGGCCACACGGATCATGAGGCAAGGGCGACCCTCGTAATTAGACACAACAGCATGTTGACTAAACTTGACAGTCTCGCCTCTCTTCTTGGGACGAGCAACCTACAAGAGGAGGATAACAAGTTAAAGTTTTGTTAAAAAAAAAGATTATTACTGGTTCTACATACCATAAACATAAACCTAAGTAATCATCTACAGGGCATATCATTTCCTCTGTCTGGAAGGATTGTTAGACTACAACTGAGGAGGAAACTGTTTAAATAACCTTGCGTTTGGCAGATAAGATTGTAATAATCAGCAAGGTGACAATCTGTAAACTTAACTGATAACCGAGAAGTTGCTGACAGCTTTTGAATGAGTAAAGGAAGAACTTGTAGGAGTAATTTGGTTTTATGCACCAACAATTAAGGCCTTTAAAGATTTAGAATAAACAGCTATAACATAAAGCTTTGTTTAGATGAGGGTTGAGTTCAGTTCAGCGTTGGACTGGGAAGAAAATTTGGCCCTGGCACTTTAGTTTGAACCGGCCTCTTATTCCCATGTTGAACACAACACAACTGTACAGTACACGATCCATATGTCCCCTTTCAATTGCAATTTATTGATTTACTCCAATCTTAAAACTGACTACCTTAGCGAGAAAGGTACCAGTGATAAAGATCTCCATCACCATGGTGATGACCAGCTGGAAGATGAGCAGTATAATGGCCATAGGACACTCTTCGGTGATGCACCGGAAACCATAGCCAATTGTGGTTTGAGACTCAAGAGAGAAGAGGAAGGCTCCTGTCAGGGTCTTCACCTCCATTACACATGGAGTGTGGTTGGAGGGGGGGTCAAATTCTGAAGGAAGGGAGAAAGAACAGAAGATCATGGGTTGGGGGGGGGTTTAAAACAATTATCAAGGAACACTTGGTTTCCTCTCTAAGTGTTGCGTAAGGTCTTTTTCCTGTGTCTTCTTTGTCATTCACAAAAAGTTCTTGTACTTTGTGGGTAATTTAATTACAGAAAGTCAAAGAGCGTGGATAAGGGAGTTCTTTCTTGACTTAGTTTTCTGGTCTTTTAAAGAGATAGGACTAGCACTAAACTAGTATTGCGAAGAAAAAGACAGGTGACTATAAAAACAACAAGACAGCAACAGTATTGCTCTCATAAATGTGTTACACTCTCTCAATCCTATTTGATAACACATTATGAAAAGATGGCCAACGATAAAGCTCCATCATCCTCCTTACCTAGGAGATCTCCATGTACCATTGCCACCAGGTACCAAAGCACTCCGAACACAAACCAGGTCCCAGCAAATGTGGCAGAGAAGAGAAAGAACTTGTAGCGCCATTGCATGTCCAAGAAAGTTGTCCAGAGGTCCCGTAGGTACAGCGCCCCACGTCCGGTAACGTGCTCAATGCGTACATTACTTCGTCCATCTTTGGAGAGGACTCTGCGCCTCCTTCGAAGAGCATTGGGCCCTGCAGCTTCTTTTCCTCCAGCACCTGAAACAGCACCTGTAGTCCCAGCTGTGGAGCCCAGAAGGGGCTTGGTGATGTCAGTCTGTGTCTGGGAGTGGCACACTTTCTGAGGAGAAGAGCCCTCAGAGGAGGGTGGCGTGGCTGAGGTCATGGCTGGTGCTACAGGGGGTTGGAGACAGAAAGAAGAGACAACAGGAGGTAAGTTAAAGACGAGTGGGTAAAGGACACATACGTGAAAAGACAAAGAGAGGTAAGAGAGCGAGCAAGAAGGCCACCAGTTCTATAGACAGTTACATCAAGCAAACAGCAGGTGATTATTAATGAAAAGGTGCAGGAAGCGTGTAAAGTATAAAAAACAGAACATTTTAGAACCAGATGAATGAGAAAAATAATGTGGTTGAACATGTGGGGCGAGAAGAAGAAGAAGAAGAAGGGGATTAGAAGCACATTTTGTAACTTGACAGTGTTCTGGCTGTCCACAGTGGTCCATTTAAGCCCCTTTTCTCCTTTCACTGGAGGCAGCTGGCCTTGTCAAAATAAAAGCCCTCTTTCAAGCATGAAGGCACAGCTGCTCTTTCAAATTAAAAGCCCCAATGTGCAGGCTCATTCACGTGTTGGTTACACAAGACAGCTACTGAATTGAGATGACGAGACACTTGTGGCTGTTATCCCACGTGGAAAAGAACACCAAAGGAAAGTCTTATACTTTGAATTAAAAAAAAGCTTGAGATCTCTTACTGAACTAACCTTTCCATTTTGGTGAAACTGATTTTATAGTCGACCCTTTTCTTTTTGGCCTGCTTTTGCTTGAATAGAAACCTTTATTTTGCAGCAGATGTTCATTGTTTAAAATTGTTGTTTTTTATTTTTAGCTGTGGCGTAAAATCCCTGTCCATCTGTAACAGTGTCAATGAGGGCATGGTTCTTCTAGTTAGATTTAGGAAAAATGCATAAATGACCTGCACAAAGCCTTTAACACCACTTAGGATCTATGAGACAAACCCGGCTGCCTACTGCTCAATAGGCTTTGTCAATCAATGTCAATGCCTTTGCCTGACTTGCATCTTACAAGAAATATACTTTACTGAGTCAAGGCACTTCAAAGTCATCATTGAGCTGACCTGTTAGCTACTTGTTAGCATTTTTGCTATTTGGATGAATGCATGGTATTTCAAATATCACCAAGAAAAAGCACAGACGTGTGATGCTTATAGAGGCGTGGACATGTTACCAAAGTTGAGGCCTCTGCTCTGCTTAGATTCTTTGCACAACTACACACAAGGTTTGGGAAAGATTGGCTACTTAGTTTTGGTTTTTCATTTTTTAAAACATTTTAATACCTCATACGGCCACCTCGGATGAAGGACTGTTTGCTAACACAGCTACATCCTCGGTCATTTGAGAAGAGTCACGAGATACCCTTTTCAGAGAATGGTGGTGAAGTGTTAGTGGATGTCAAAGAGTAAGCACATTGCATTACCACAATGGTAGCCCATTATCCAACCCTTGGGTGCCATGGACACTTATTGTCACTATGTGAGTTGTTCCTTTTACACCCTTAGCAGTTCTCCCCTTAACTGAGCTTCAGTTTCTCTTCGTCCACTTCTTTTCGCGGTCACTCACTCGCACTCTCACTCACTCACTGTAGACTAAATAGACCCTTTTGTTTCTAACTGCCTCTGCTTTCCGGAGTGAAGACAACAAAACCAAAAAACACAACACAAACAAAAGCCAAAGAAGCAGGGCGATCTGATATGCTCTGTCCTTTCCTGTCCTTTCTGACCCTTCTCTCTCCTCCCTCCATGCTAGAGCTCACACTGAGTGAATGAATAGAGATCTGTTGTTGATGTCTGTGCTCTGAATACTAAGATGTGGAGGGGGAGAGAAAGGAGGGAGGCGGGGTCAACAGGAGGCACATGTGATTGGCCGTGTCCATCTCCAGCTGAACTCTGAACCCTGCAAAGCTCCTGCCTACACGTACAGTAAACACAAATGCTCATGTATTGGTTGTATAGACCTTTTAAACAGCTGGAAAATGATACAATACCGTTTTTGTCCAGAGGAATGTTTGGTTTTCAAAGCTGTCACCTTACAGACAACATGTAGAAGCTAGCAATAGCTTCTACAATAGGCTTACATATGGCAAGTTATGGTCGGTTTGTCTTCATCTTCGGTAGTAACTTAAAACATGACAAAAACCTAAACCAGTAGTTCAGAACGTCTGCCAAGTCTATCACTCAGTCTATAGCAAACCTGTTCAGTATTGAAGATATAAATCTGTGTATCAACAAAAGAATAACATTATCAACTTGTAAAGTCTCGCAAATTAATTTCCCCTTATTATTATTAATGTTTACCAGTGGGGAAGCATTTCCTAAGCATTTACTTCCACAAGTCCAGTTTTATTTAAATGTGTTAAACAAATATGGTGACATAAGTTGGGGATGCTGTGGACTAGAGGTAAAGTGTGTCTTTCATGTACAGTATAAGACTCTCTATAGTTTGATACCTGGCTTTTCATGAGCACATGTTGAAGTATCCTGGGGTAAGATACAATCCCAATTTGATCACTGGTGCACAGACATTGGTGCGGGAGCATATGAATGGATTACATGTATTTGAATGGGGACATACAGTGGTATTTGAGTAGTTGGAAGACTAGAAACCTGCAGAATAAAAACTACGAGGCAACACGAGGAAATGAATAAAACAGAACGCAAAGCTCTGACATAAAACGTAAAATAAAACCAAACCATGATCATTTTGATGTTATACTTGAAGACTTTATACCATTTCGAGTTCTAGTTTATAGTTGTAAGTTATATCAATGTTAATATAGCCAAAACAATATTTGTTAAGTGCATCAGTCTCACTGAGACAAAAAAAAAAACTCCCTCTCTTGTTAGATGACTTTTTCAACTCATTTGACAGCCATACTCAAGGTTAGAGATCTCTTCCTCTCTGTCCGGCTCTCCATCCCTCTCCTTCCCTCTGTCCTGTGTGCACAAGAATCCTTTGTTTTCAAAGAGATGAAAGGGACAAAAGCCACCATTGAAAAATACGACTGGATGAGCGAGTGAGTGAAAAAGAGAACAAGTTAGACAGGCATAGGAGAACGGTACGGAGCGTAAAGTGTGTGTGTGTGTGTGTGTGTGTGTGTTAGCAACTGCGTTTGATCATGTGTGAGTATGCAGTGCTTGACATTTTGAGGAGGCCGAGATGGGAGGAAGAGGAGAAGGTAAATTGGTTTCGGGTGACAAAAGGAGTGAAAAAGGAAGAGGGAGGGAAATGGATGGTGAAGGAGAGAGGAAGGGGTACTTTGGGTAAAAGTGGAGGAAATAGATTGGTGACAAAAGACGGTCATTAGTATTCCAGAGGAGAAAATAATCCCTTCCAGCCAGTTCTCCCTGTGCAATATCTACCGCCATAAAGAACTCCCTGCAGCCGGTACACTGCACTGAAAAGACTCAGTCCAACAAAGCCTGAATGGCTGTGACCAGTGTCCATGCCACAGTGGCCTCCGCGCTGGACTGAAAGGATTGTCTAAACATCAACATAGTTCACGCCAAGAAGGCATCTGCTCAGCCAACACAAGACGAGAAAACCACAAACTTTTCCCAGCCAAACTAAGCAGTGCACACTGTTATACAAATGAGACACTGTTTTGTCAATGGGTCTCTATATGTATGCAGTGAATGACTTGAGACAATTTCATTGACAAAGAGAGCTTCTCTTTAGCGCGTTTTGAACATCTTTACTCCAATCAAGAATCTTGGTTATCTGTGCTATCGCTAGCTAATGTAATATGAATAACTAATGCAGATCTCATACATCCGTCATAAAACACATCAACATATATTTCAGAAGGACATCTGATCTTATACCAACAAGTCAATCACAAATATTACTGTAATTTATAAAAAGACTATCAGGGGTGTAAAGTGTATTAACTAGCTTACACCTACCAAAACTAGCTTACTTGTGCATGGCAGCTGTGTGTTACATTGATTATTCTATGTAAAACAAAAGCAAGAAGACAACATTTAAAGCATGTATTAGACCTTTTCTGACCGCAGGAACTTCCTCATAGTTCGAGGAACTGTTGGGAACCTTTTCTCAGTCTTATAGGATCTATAAACTATTTTAGTTCTTGGAACCCCGTTTAGTGGAACCTTTTTTTAGCTCCTGCTTCAGAGTAGGTACCACAGTGGTAAGAATGCAGACAGAGAAAAGTCCCCATGGTGTGTAGTTCTCAGGGAACTCTGTTGGAGATTGCTCCTCTTGGAAAAGTCCCCAGAACTGTAAGATCTGAAAACACCTATTGTCAGGAGCAGCTTGGGAAGAAGAGGATCTAACCTTATTTGGGAGCGTGCCAAGATGTAGCATCTCCGAGAATATTAAGAGCTTCAAAAAATCTGGTTGAAAGGCCCAAAAATACGACTTAAACATGTTTTAACATAAGAATGTGATATTAGCTTCATAATTTACCAAGATTTGTTCTTAAATTACTCTTTGAAGAGAAACGTTTTGGGTGCATGAAGGTGTCAGTATCATTGAAATAATGCAATCGGTATTTTGTGCCATCTAAACACAGAATGAAGGCAAAAATGGTTTTCTAAACTGAAATTGCACCAAGCACTGTCAAAATTGGAAAGATGAGCTGCAATCATTCATAGTTTTATGAACAGGAATTAAAATGGTTCTCAACTGATGAACCTCAGGACGCACAAACTATTCCTTCATGAAAAATAGCAACTTAAATTTCTTCGATTTTTCAACCATTTCAATTTATTTTTAGAAAAATGGTAATGTTCGGACCTCAGATTGGACAACGTGTGATTGAATAAATAAACTGAATGAAACTAAGCGCTTCATTGACTTTTTGACAGTTTTTTTTTCTAGGCACACATTGCATTTTATGTATTGCATATAAAACACTTGAATAAAGTTGAAGTACTAATGTGCAACTTTCACTTCTAGTGTATTTGAACTGTGGCTTTTACATGGTTAACATCCTAATTAGGAATATAACAACAGATAGTTTAATGGAACCAGTAACCATCCTGGTTCATCTCCATGTGTCTGTATCCAGCCGTCTGTCCAAACAACCACCTAAAAATATCCCTTTGCCACTCGTCTCCTCTTCCTCAATCCAGAATTAGTAGTTAAAGAGTTACAACATTGACCTACATGAAACAATGGGAGCACACAGAGCAGCTGTTTGTTACTGGGCTGTAATTTAAGTCTGACTTCTGGGAGCCAAATGTCTTGCTGTAAATCTGACTCGGTCTACTACCGCTGATGTGCTGATGAGGTTTCCTCAATGAGAAGACGTGATTTGTTTTGACTGAAGGTTTCCGAGCCGAGACTTTCTGTGTGTTTTGAGTCCAAAGAACTGTTCTCCCTACTGTGATTTGTTTAAAGCCTCTTATATTTTAATTTCTGTATTAAAACATTACATTTCATATTCTTGTGTAGCAGTGTCTCAAGCGTGAATGTTGTTCTCTCTTTATTTGTAAGTCAAGCAGCTGTTAAGAATTCACCATTGTTTCTGTCATAAATATCCCTCCGCAGTGTAAACACAGCATGATAGACGCGACAAGACCTGTTTGAATTTTGACCTCAACCAATCATAGACAGTTTGTCTGCTTTGATCATTCCCCACAACCCGTATAGCGGGAAAGTTAAAGAAACCAACATTTTACAGAAATATATATCGGGAGGTTAGAGGAGTATTCCCAGTGCAGTATTAAAGGAAAATAACAAAAAATAATAAAAATACAAGATACAGTGGCGCATGAGAAAAGATTCAACCCAAATACTTAACAGAAGGTTGTTTATATATTTTAGTTTGAAAGCATTTGATGAAACTGAAGCTGCCGAGGATTGATAACTTAAAATAAGTAAATCAATACTTTGCAAGAAATGTACATGATTGATTTTACAATGTTTCAGTGCCTCTTACCTTTCTGTTGACCAAACACAGAAGTTCACTTCGACCTCAGACTGGCAACCTGAAAATTGGAGTAATTTCACTGTCCGGCAGACGTGAAAAAAACAGATACGGTACAAAAAAAATGGAAAAAATGGATTTCACAGTTTTGAATTACACGCATTTGTTGACAGCTCAAGCATGTTTCAAACCACCTCACACTCTGACATCACATTGTTTGCATTGTTTTCTTCTGCAGTCCCTCAACGCCATTGTTAAAAAAAAAATCTAGAAAGAGAAAAAGAGTCAGAGAAAATTTAAACGGAGAAGAAGGAAAAAAAAGGCCAGTGGTCAGTGAGCGTCTCCCAGTACACTGGTACTGGAAGTACCGGTTCTGGCTCACTGTCACTGGATCATTATGTAATCAGATGAGCGCTTCTTCTCTCATGTGGAGCGGAGAGGGATCCCTGTCTGAGAGCTCGGACGGAGAGAAGTTAAAGAAGCCGGCGATGTCCACTCCTCCTGGACCCCCCCTGAAGGCCTCTCTATATAAACCCCAAACTATTCCCCCAGCCGCTGTTTCACGACATTTTTAATTCATTAATTCAACTCTCCTCCCAGCTTCTCCTCCTACCCTCCCTCTCCGAGTCTCTCCCTCACTGTACAACATAAATGGGCCTCTTTGTTGCGAGGCCTCCTCCGCTGTTTCAGCCTTTGTCAACTTTCTCATGTAAATGTTTGATGGTTATAAGATACAAGCAGGGAAGTCGTGGCACTGTAACGGAGGTTTTTACAAATCAAAGAGATAAAAAGAAAACTGGGCTCTTTTCTTGTGCGCTTGGCTCCCTGCAGTTCTGCGTTGGCCACCGCACCGCACGCTGAATGTGTAATGTCGGTGCATCTCTCTGAGGCTGTGCCATGTCCGCCTGCAGGGTGGGGCCGGGGCGGTGGGGAGGGGGGGGTTTGGGGTTGTGGGGCTCGATGGTGTATAGGCGAGTACACATGGGCCTGCTGTGAATGGACAGCACAGAGGATGAATTAATTCAGAAAAGTAACAAATATCAGTCTGAAGCACCGGACCTGTGGAGGACTGCGTTTTAACTTTCTTCTCTGTTGTGCAGAAATAAAAGTATTTTACAATATTTAAAGCTCCTTTGTGTCACAGTCTTTAAGTGTGTCCATTATCCTCTTTAATTCTACTCCATTTCATTCGAGAAAAGCTCACGTTGGGAGTTACCCTAACCCATTCTTTAAGTGCAAAATCCTTCAGAAATGTGAGGCCTTCGTATTGATTACAGACAGGGTTGGTAATTTTCAAAAAACTAGCATGCTTATGAAATAACCTACATTGTAAACAAAATTTCCCCGCCATTTCAGTTGTTTTCTCTGGATTGTGGCTACTTCTTCCTTTTCTCTGAATGACAACGTTGTTTTTCCAATCACAATGGATTTCTTATTATTTTGAGATAACGAAGCTTTTTGTCTTGTGAAAATTGGATGATGCACCGTAAATTCATTTAAACTGGCTCAATACATTTATAAAGATGGAGACTCTATGGAGAGACGTGTTCTAATTAGATGTCAGTATTGACTTGCAACACTTCAGATGTTCTTTTTGTTTACAGATAAACATGGTGTTAATGTATATAAATGACCTACGCTCATTGAAAACAAATGTTACTACTTGGGCTTTGAAGAGAAGATGAAGTTGTTGCCATTGGACAGAAAAATGTAATGACGGCCGCTCTTAAAATTAAAATGAATTCTTGATTTTTTAAATTTATTTTTCTTTATTGATCCCCTGAGGTGAAATTAGGTGTTTACACTCTGAATACAAGGTCAATCCATACCAATGAGGGCTTTCCTTTCCTGATGACTTGATGATTGATGTTGATGATGTTTGTTCTTGTATGATGTCATTGAGTCCTTCAAACTGCTTTCATTGTTGCTATATTTTCATTTAAAACCGTAATTAAACACTTCTTAAACTTATATTACATATTATATTATTATATTACATATATTTATTATATACATAAGTAATTCAGTCTGTACATGCTCCTTACATACAGGTATGTTCCTGTTATACATTTAACCCCCCCTCTGTTACATGTACCACTATAATAAAATCTATGGTCAAACTCCCCATAGAGTTAGTCTGTACCCCTATAGAAGCTTAAAAGAGTCTTTTTTTTATTCTAAAGGCCAACTTGTCATTCAAAGCCTGACCTTTAACTCTGTTTTTGCTGGGGTTAAATTTACCGTATGTTCAGATGAGAGTCTGCAGGAGGGCCTCAGACGCATGAATCTGCAGCTGGGACGCACCGCACAATAAACTGAGCGCTGTGCAATATTTGGCCCGGCAGGTTTCACAAGCACATCAATCTGTGGGGGCCCCTCCGAGCTGCCAGGGGGTGTTGTTCTCCTTCAACACCCTCTCCTGTCCTGCAGAGTTTGGGGCTCCCATCATCTGGAGAGATGAGGCCCTGCATCCATGGGGGCCCATATTATACGAGTGTGTTTACCTCTCGGGGGAGAATCTTTTGCAGGGACGTGTCTCCTGTCGGGTCGGGGTCAACCTCGGCTTCCTGGGTGGGAGCTTCACCTGAAGTCACAAAGCAGCTCGTCGAAGAGAAACAAACACGTCAATATTGTTGTGGAGTTTCTGAAGAGCTAAACAAAAGCTGCATTTTCACCACAGGATCTGTCCACGGAGACCAGCAACCTTTAGAGGAACTCGTTGCTTCGGGACCCAATCACAGGTGTCTGAACGATATTTGATTTGCATGGTTGTTGTTTCAGGTTCAGGGCTTGTGTTCTCTAACAGGAGAGAACTTTCAGGGTAGGATTTGAATTATTGAACATCTCTGATCAGATAGAAACTAGACTAGTCTCTGGACCACTTTTTGAAGGTCTCGATCTCGAAATCGAAAGCATTTTTACTCTGTCTTGTCTCGACGTCAGACTGGGCGGACTCTGGATTTTAAATCAAGACCAGTCAAGACCACCATTCATTGATTATTTTTCCAAGTCATTCCTGTTATAAGAAAGAAACGTCTCTTCATGCATCATTCCCCGGTGTTACGGTTTAAGTGAGTGACACGCCACCTGCACACAAGTTGATGATATTTCATTGATGTTTATGGTCTGGTGCTTGTCTCGGTCTTGACTCGGTCAATCCCAACATGTCTTGGTCTTGTCTTTGTCTTAGAGAACTGAACTTACAATACAAGTACTGTGTGATGGTAGGTAAGATCCTGGCCTTCAATAACAAACCGATTTATTGGTTTATGTTTGACACGATCAACCAAATGATTGTAAAAAGACAGATTTTCTTCGTCCTTATTAGATGCTACAAAATCTGATGGAACGAGTCAGCCTCATGATTTTAAAAAAAATGTAATAATTGGCCGATTGTGTACAGTATGGCTTGCTTTTTGCAGCTTCATTTTCACGTGCACCCTATTTGACCCTCTTCATGTATGTGTGAAAGAATGTGACCTTGTTAAGCTGACAGAAACCAAGGACTCCCATATTTTGTTTTAAGACTGGAGAGAGTTTTAGGAAAACTGTGTCACAAAGGTCATCACAGCGGTCACTGAGAGGGAGTCGAGAACAGAGGGAGAAGGAGAAAAGAGAGAGAGAGAGGGGGGAAAGGGAAGGGGACAAACTGTTAATCTACAAAAAGAAGGAGGAAAGAAAGAAGCAGACAAAGACGGAGGAGAGAGGAGGCCGTACATAGACAATGAAGGAGGAGGAATGGAGGAAGGAGAGAGAGAGAAGCACATGGCGTAATGTGGGCCGACCGGTCGGAAGGCCCCCTCCTTAGTTCACCTCCATCTTCCTTTTTTCCAGCCCTCTCTTTGTTGATCTGTCTCTTTGGCCCTGGATGAGGTTTGTGTTTCCACCACATGTTGCACATGTTGTTGCTCTCCTGTCTTTGTTTCCTGTTTCTTTCTCTTCAACCACATACGCCCACACACACACACACACACACACACACACACACACACACACACACGCATCAGTTAGTAAAAGGTCTCTATTTGCATGAATTCCCCAGTCATGCAAAAGAAAAAAAAAAACCTGTGCAGACAGTATAGTGTCCACACTATGCTGTATGCCACTAAATAAACCACTATGCTTATGGGCTGAACACCCACACAACACCCAGCAGCCACAAATACACAACCAGATATGCAAGACAACAAGAAACCGGAAAGAGGTCAACAAAGCCGTCCTACAAACACGTTATTTAAAACAAGGCCGTCTTCAAGCATCTTCAGGACTGTATCTGAACGGTATGAAGACAGATGAGAAAGGTAAGGAGGAAATTATGCCCGGAGAACAAATAAGGTTCTTTATGGTTTGTTCTTCATGTTAAATCAAAGTTTCACATTGTCAAATTGTGAACAGTGTACGGCGATACCAGTCTGTAAAACAGTGTTCTTTAACTCCATCTAGTGGTTATCTGTCAACACACCTGCTGAAGTGTAAGCAAAGAAAAAAGCTCCCTAAATGTGGATGTGTCTGATTGGATGAGAATATCTATGCAAATGTACACATATTGTTCATATACTTGATTTAAACCAGTGTAAAATATTAACAAACTATACAGACAGTATGAACTATATGTGATAGGAAAACATGCAAATAAACAAAAGTGTTACTTTTCTTAAGGGAATTTTCATTGAAACCTGGGTTGTTCTGCTTGTTGATACTTAATTTCACTTAAATATCAAAATGCATGTATTATTGATTTTATCAGCATCTTAAACTAAATTAAGTCTTGGACTAAACAGGTAAGGAAAATCCTTTTCAAAGATCACATTTTAAATATATTTGGAGATTAAAAAAATGGAACCATGACAAAGAAGCAGCTCAAAGATTTTATAGAAACGTCAGCATATCAGAGAATTTAGCTTTGATTTATTAATTCTGCTCCTCAGCTTCGAGATGCTGGGTGAAGTCAAGTCAAAGCAGGATGTCATCGTGTTATGGAAACCATGACATCAGACTTCTTTTTAACTTATGGGAAGCTGGTACGAGTGAAGATTAGGTCACGTGTGTTTTTGTTATTAAGTTATAATCATTGAGCCTGAATCTTATGACTCGAAACCTAATTTCATTTCATGTGACACGGAGATAAGCTTACAGTAAATGGGACATGCATTGACTGAATAAAATGGTCGATAAACATGACGCAAATCGTTTGGTATGGCCTTTACAGTCCGACTGCTTCCTCTGTGTGTCGATGCTTTAGTAAACAAACCAGTGATTTAAAGGCTCTTTCATACCATCAACTAATTGTGACTTTTTTTCATATGGAAGCCCGAAGCAGACATGCTTTATGTATTTACATTTTCTCGTTATACCAAGCAATATGTGGTGGTTTTTTTTACCCGCAATCGCTAGAATTTCAAAAGATCGAAACAAACAGGAATTGGCTTAACTTATCTCATTATTGTGGGTAATGGTAGCATGGCATGTTGTGACCTGACATATCGCAGCGAACAGCTTATTGTTGTGTTATGTAGATCTTAAAAAATCCATCCTGTTCTCCTGAGGGGAAAAAAACAAACCCTGCCCTGTTAACCTGAGAGAATGAGATAAATTAATGCACGATAAATGTGAATCCAGAGATAACACAACAAATACTGTAAATCGAGAATTCAAGAAAACGACTGAAATTAACCTGTTTTCCTGGAATAAAGACATAGCCAGATAAATAAGTCGAGATCTTGGGAGAGAATCAGATATTACCTGCTATCTCAGGAAAATTGAATATTAAAATGTTTGGTTGTAAGTCTGCTTGCGGCTTCCATAACTTTGACCGACAGACATGCACATGCAACTCGCCTTCTCAATTTGTTGTATCTAATGTGCTGCAGCATGGCAGTCCGTTAATAGCTTATCTAATTTCTGGATTCACGAGGACGAGTTCCCACGAGGACTACCTCATCGGATCTCTTAGAGTGAGCACAAACTAAAAGGTATTTTTGAAAATAAGAAATAAAATGTTTTTCTGTTCGGGGGCGGTTGTTGAAGGCAGTTAGTCACCAGTCCCTTTAATTATAAAGAATTCAGGTTGGTTTTTTTTTATCTCGTGTCTGACTTCTCTGACTTCCTTCACCTTCTCGCTCTGATCTTCATTTGCTTTGCTTCCTGCCTCTTGTGTAACACTGAAACAATCTATTTTCAGCTTAATCTTGGTGTGACAGGATCCCATGTTAGCCTCAGACCAGCTGTTCTTACTGTGACACTCACACTAACGATTAACCACAATAAAATAGTCAGAGTTTTGAAACTTTTGGTAGATAATTCAAGGCAGTTTGTGCCATGCTAAGAATCAGGTTGTTTTTTTCTGAGTTTAACTCTAGTTTTAGAGTCACATCAGTTTTTGTATTTGCTAGTTAAAAGTGTTTTCATTTGAGTGTATGTCACAAGAAAAACGCAAAGTCAGGCGGAAATTCTTCACAAATTCTTTCAAAGCGTCAAAGACATCCATATTTTTCTTTTCACTATTTCAAATTGTTTAGTGCTTTCATTCAACTTGACTACAGTAAATTAAGAGGATGAGGGGGGTCTTTTTAAACATCTTTAATTCTAACAAAGACCTTATAAATACTTTTTAGAAACACCTACATTGTTTATAGGTTTGTTTCAAGTAACCTTTTAATGTCCATGTGTACTGTGAGATAGCCAAAGAACTGAGCTACTTACAATATCTTATGGAGTTCTGCAGGGATCTATTCTAGGTCCTCTACAGTTCACCATATAAAGACTTGCATTACACTCTGGCACCAGTAAAGCTCTATGCCGATGACATAGTTTTCTATAAATATGCTCAAATCATTAGCCTAACAATTGAAACAGTTTTGATCTTGAACTTATATGATTTATCTGCAGTCCAATTGGAATTTTTACCGATTCGAAAGCATATGACCCCGAGGCGTTCCTTAATTTGTGTCATTCACATAAATAAATATAAATAGAAAAGTGATTTTCCTGTCAAAATAAAGTTGCACTTGGACCTGGTTACACAGTGTCATCACTTCCTCCTTTTAGTCATTTAGGTTTAGTCGTAGTTATGACATAATGATGTAATTCTTTGGGATCAGATGTCGGCTAAGAGAAATTTCTAAAGTCCTCAAGAACTGAACATTTTTAATGAAATTGTTATAATAACATCTATGAATTAGATCAATAATTGCTTACTGAAAAATACTGAACCCTGCACCCCTTATCAAAGTGTCTCTTTGATCACCTCTTCTGACCATTGCTGAAATCCTCAGTTTATCCAGAGCTTTGCACACAGGTTATAGTGGTCATCTGTTACATAACTCTGACCTCACAAATTCCCTTATTTTTCCCAACATGCCCTTATTTTTAGTGGGTCATCAGTCATTTCGTCACACTCTTCGTTTGGTGCATTCTGTTTCCGTTTCATCATCCTCATAGATCCCACTGCTCACACGCATATAATTCATATATTTTGAGATTTTTGGAATCCTGAAATGGTTTCTCAGCCGAAGCATTCAGTGGTTTAAACAACTCAATATATCGGCTGTCAATTTCTAAATTAAATTTCTGGCATTTGTCTTATCAGTATATCTTTCCATCCTGTGTATCTATTCCTCCAGTTTGTAAACAAGGTCAACGTGTAGCATTACATGACACTCCATGATTCCATGTTCTACCTTTACAGCTGCATACATACATGTAAGTTCTACATGTTTAAAGCTTGAGATCCATGTCTGCAACATTAAAGATGCTAAATAAGCATATAGAACGCCACATAACACGAGGGCCAAACTATTGTTTAGGGAATTAAAATGTTTGTATTTGTGGATTTATGGGATTCATGTGGAGGTGAAATGCTCTGGATATTTTCTGAGCATTATTTGATGCTCCATGCCAGTGTCACTGTCAATTTAAAAACCCAACCTTTGGCTTTATTCAGCCATCGGTCACATGGCTGTTTTCTCAGTGCTATCTTTATTGAGATAAGCCGTCTGAACGTTATGTAAAAACCATTTGCCTGAATTTGAAAAACACCCATGTAAAGGACATTTTCAAACGACATTTCTTGTAGTTTTATTAACCACTACAAAAGATGTGTTTCCAGATTATTATTTTTTATTCTGTATTAATATTTTATTTTATTATTTATTAATATTTAATTTTGGAAATATTTTGCTCCACACTATTACTGTTACTACTATTTTTTTTGTGGTTTAAAAGAAGGCAGCCTTTGTAATCTTCTCGAAATGTCAAAATATTTTTTTCACTGTTACTGGCACCAAATTTATTCACGTTTTGTTTTTTTATTAAAATACAGTTTGTCACATATTCATCATTGGCATGTTTAGATAAATATCCTCACAGTATTTTTGCGGACGGCAATCAAGAGAATTGTCCAAAAAGTTTCCCTTTTGAAGACATTTCTTGATGTGTGGAGCTGATTTTTTTCCCTCCTGTCATAAAAACCTCGACAGCAGTTAACGAGGTCGACGAGAGAGCGAGCGATCTGCACCTTTGATTGTTGCTGTTCATGTAACAGCAGGTTAGAGGAATGTGTCCTTCCAACACTGATTGTCAAACACCGATGGTATTTTTCACAAGCACTGTCATAACCTAGCGATGATTCACAGCAAAGTTTTGCTTTTATGTAACGTCTTTTTAACTGGAAGAACAACACGAGCAGTTTTTGAATATTGCTGCATGTCGATTAGGTTAATGTGTGTTTTTGTCATATTTCAGTTTTATAGCTCCAGAAGACTTCATTTCAAGGATGCAAAGTCTTTCATTCTTTGAGTCATGTATGTTTATAAACCTCTTTATCCATCTGTGACCTGACCATAGATCTTAAATCGTATTTCTTTAAAATTAAATAAGGTAGCAATGCACATAATTATTAAAAAAAAAAACACAATATATTGCTCAGATCAAATTAAAATGTTCACAGTAAATGATCTGCTGTTATCTAATAATCTTCAATCTTCGCACAATAACAGTTGTAAATCTTTGTGAGACACATTGAATTCAAAGTCTGAATTAATCTTAATTTTTTTTCCTCTGAAAACAAATAGAAGTCAATGAACCCCTTTAGGTTTAACTGTGGGCTTGATGACAGACAGGGATACATTTAGATTTCGATGTTGGATTTATTGCAAAGAAACAAAACAAAGGCTTATGTAGAGCTCAGGTTAGGAGTAAAGGTCACAAAACAATCATTTACAGACGGGACATAATACCAGAGGACCTCTCTGCCCTTCTCTTCCTTCTGACCTTCTTTCAGTACAATAATGGTCAGGAACTCAAAGGGGCAGGAAGATTGTCCATCGTGTGTTCTTCTCTATGATTAAACCTTTTCAGAAACAGATGCGATAAGATTCCCTCCAGATGTTGGAAAGATGTTTGGGGAATAAAATGGTCCAGGTGTGAAGTCACAGTGACCCTGACCACCAAAAATCTAAACAGAGGATCATTGAATCAGAATAGTGCCAACATTGAGGAGAGTGCATCCAAGTGTTTCGGAGATTTTGATTGTGCAGGTCAAACAGTCAGGAGTGTGTTTCAGGACATATAATGATATGGAAATGGAGGTCAGGTCATAAAAACATCAATAAAAAACGATATCATAAAATGTGCATAAAGTAATTTAAATGTATTCTCATCCTTCTGCTTTTCAATTATTATCTGGGGAACTGTAAACTCTTCATACTGCAACCTTAGTCAAAGTGTGGGCTGTCCAATCAGGATGCTGCTCGTTTGCTCTTGCTCTCTCTCTCTAACCTACATTACTGATCAGGCTAGAATCAACACAGATGTTCCAGATGTTGGCACACAGACCTAAAAAGATAAGCGGTACAAAGTGATGATTACATAAATTCTGTTACTTTGACAGGACAGTTGACCATGTTTGTCCCTGTGAGACTCCATCATTGAGGTCATCGATCATTCAGCCCACTTATACTGAATATTAAGTTCCCTGTTGTAGACTGTGTTTCGCTATTGTTACAAGATGGCTTCTTCTTTTTCTTCCAACAAAGGAGGAAACAATCAATTGAATGTCAATCAATCAATTAATAAGTGACTTGTCATGTTTACTTGTTGGACAAGGGGAGCAAAAAAAAAAAAAAAAGAACCCCAGCCAAATGTGAGTCAGGTCAGTGTTAGGACGCACGCTTCAAGCCGCGCTCGAGTACGCTACTGTACGGACGGGACGGTGTGACCGCGCTCTGATTCTCGTCTGCGACTTCAAACAGCTAAAAAAAATATTTGCACAACCTCAGACGTACACTCGGCTTTCTGTGAGATTCTCGTCACCACTTTGAAAGAATAACACGCCGAGCCAAGATAAGAACTGACAGACAGTGAGGAAGAAAGAAAAAAAATCGTACTTTTTAGGGTCTTTGTCGACACGTTTAAACTACTTTGAAGTTTTCCAAAAAAGGTGGGTAATCATTCTCTTACATTTGCCGCCTGAAGAGATGGAAAATACTTCCAACTTGAATTTCCCTTGGGATCAATAAAGTATCTATCTATCTATCTATCTATCTATCTATCTATCTATCTATCTATCTATCTATCTATCTATCTGTCTATCTATCAAAGAAAGGTCAGTAGAACAACATAAAAGAAAAACATTCAGTGAAGACACAAAGGAGTGAAACAATAAATAAAGAACATGATTTTGTTTGGGGGACTTGAACTGCCTCCTGTTATATTGGAGCACTGAGACTTCAGGAGTTCGGGTCAGAGCTCTCCGCTCGTGTGCGCTCTGGCAGCTTAGCGAATGACATCAAGCACGGCAGATGATCGTTGAAGAATGCATATTATGAAGTGTGACTTTGAAAAGCAGCTTCTCCATTCTGCAGGGTCTGCTGACATCGTATCCCATGCTTGTCCTATGTCTGTATACATCATGGCTCAAATCTGACATGGAGAAAAGGCTGTTAGACTGGGAGATGATCATTTTCTATGGGAATATATCCGTGTTTATCTTGGACTTTCCTTTCTGCTTCCAAATGAGATCTAGAGGACTGCTGGGCTTCATAATTATGCTTCAAATAAAGCACTAAATCACCTTCTTTAAAATGAAACTGAATGCACTGTTTAAATCCTAAAACTAAACTGTTCATTCACGAAAGTATACCAACAAACAAACACAGGTGTGTTAAAGCTCAAAACATCAGAAGAGAAAGTATCAAACGATAATCTCGGCGCGGTCCGGTCTTATTCACACGTTTTTGATTTTGGTGTCTTTGTGTTAAAACAATCCAATAGCTCTTTATTTCCTCTGTTTCACCTGATGTCACAAACTGAAAGTTCCTCAAGGGAGTTGTTGGGTTTTTTTTTTTTCGTAGTTTATGATGTTAAATGAAATCAGCAAAAAAAAAAAAAAAAAAAGATAGAGATAAAATCTCCACCTCTGCCAAGAGAGTCACACCATACACAGATGTTGTAACCTCAACAAACCTGTCTTCACTGTCTGTGGACTACAAAGACATAAACTTGGGATCAATGCTTTGAATTTTCTCTCGGTAAGAAATATGTGCGTGACCCAATTTTAGTCTTACAAAGTCGTAGATTTTGCTGAAAAATGGTTTCAACTCCATAACACAGTTTGGTTTATTAACAAAACAACAACGTGACTGCTCTGTTCCAAAAACTCTCCACCTCTCTATTAGAAGAATCTACTGGAACACTTTTATTGACATTTGATTTGGGTATGAAAACTGGCAAAGTTTCCGTGAACCACTGTGCTGCCGTCAGACGGCCTGCACTCATTGGCTGAGCCAAAGGCGTGTAGGCTTTAAGGGAGGCGAGGGGGCAGAGAGGTCAACACCTTATCAGACATTAACAACTCAGCTTAAGAGGTACAAGCGACACTGCCGGAACCCAAACACTGAGGTTGTTGACTCAATGTGAGATCATAATACAGAACTGGACAGCGATGATCCACTTAGACAAAATCCAAACAACAGTCGAGGTCAAAGGCTGTGTGTTTTGGTGCCTCCATGTTTTGGCTGGTGTTAAACTTTGACGAACATGTTGGGTCTGCGTTCACCTGCGTGTTCCTACATAAGTAAACCAAGACAAAGGTCAATAACTGGCTTACGTTCATAATGAGGTAGCTCTATGTAAAAAGGTCTTAAACCTTTTAAACCATAAACCTTAAAGAAATATGTTCATGTAAACTGTAAAAAGAGGTCTTCAAGTTATGCAATATTTGCACGGTTTGTCACCAATATGTTTTCTTCTTATGTAAGTTTGTGTCAACATGCTCTCACTCTGCCAGCGTGAACACAGCACAGACAGTAAAACTGACTGAATGACAGATTTACAGCTGAGTAACTGAGTTCAGCTGGCAAACAACAAAGAAAAGTGAAATCAGTGAAAAGGGCCACATGGGGTGGAAAGTGAAGAACTACATTTGGTCACCATTCTCCGTAAGAGGAACACATCACCACCTGAAATCTGTGAACATTACCTGATACATGTTATTACCTTTTATTTACAAGACAGGTTAAGTATTGTCAACCCTGTGGCCTCTTAGGACTCTCTTGTATTTAATTGCTACTTGCTTGATTGCTTTAGTTCACGTCCAAGTTACAGTCCAGATGATCTTTATCTGAAGGCATTCGATGGTTTCAGAGACTCTGGGTTCAATTTGGTGTCATCTGAGTGAAAACGTGTCGTAAGAAGTGAAACACATCAAGCCCAACATGACGTCGGCGGTCACAACACTGAATGAACTTCATTAAATTGAACTCTTTAAACAGACATCTGCATAAGATGTAAGATGTCATCTCTCCACTTCTGATTGTTAAGACAAAGTCGAGAACAGGAGAGGCTGGCACGGAGCCCTTCACTGCAAACTGCTGGCTGACAAAGGGAAGCTCCAAAAATGGGCGGCTGCTCTGAGAGGCTTCATCACGGAGAGCCAAAAGCAGATTGAATTCAACATATCGCTGACCTGTGGCTCTGCCACTCTGCTAAAGTAGTGATTATGCCTTGTATTATTTAAGTCTAATGTATTTCTTTAACCCCTTTATTTCATTAATGTAAACTTGCTCAGAGCTGTTTTTGCTATTGATGCTGTTTGTATTACCGTAAATTCCGTACTATTGAGCGCACCTGGATATAAGCCGCAGCGGCTAAAAATAAGTAAATAAATGTATTTGTACATATATAAGCCGCACTTGATTATAAGCCGCAGGTGTCCACGCTATAACAAGAGCTATTTACACAGACGTAGGCTACCGGTAACATCCGCAAATACTGTAGCGTCCATACGGACGTTAAAGGACGACGAGAGCGTTCAAATAATAACTTAATAACCCGATCACTGTCGGCCGTGACCACGCCGTTTACAGCAGAGAACAACACATAACTTGCCGTAACAATCCAACTCTCTCCCCCAGCGTTCTCTCATACAGCCACTCAACACGTTCTCGCTGGTGCATTCACTGACTCTCCACATAATCGGAATTATGAACACATTATCAACTACTGACTTTACAACATGAACCGTTACAATACGAAGCCTAGCCGACGGTGTCTGTAACACGGCTGATGAAAAAGATTACCGTAATACATTTCACAAGAAAAAGTCCATCCATTCACTGCCTCAGAATGACTTCATTACTCACTTCCTCAGTCTCTGTTGTCGCTGTCAGTGTCATCTTAACGTGCAGCAGCTCTGTTAGCTTCTTTGACAGCCAGGTCGATCGCCTTTAACTTGAAAGCTGCATCATATGTATTTCTCCGTGTGTTTTCCATCATGAGGGTGCGTGCATGAAGCGCAAAATGACTGATATTAAGATCCGACGTGACGAAGTCAAATGTTTTTGCGGCAGAAGCTCATTGTCCCCCATAAAAAATCCATGCATTAGCCGCACCGGAGTAGAAGCCGCAGTGCTCGAAGTGTGAGAAAAAAGTAGCGGCTTATAGTCCGGAATTTACGGTACCTGTTTTACTGTTTTTCGGAAAGCCTAAATTTCCACCATCGTCAGATCAATAAAGTTTATCCTTTAAGTCCTTTAAGATTGTTTGAACAGAGGTCGATTAGATTCATTGTTTGTTATAATACTGTGACATCGTGTACATATTTTACCAACTAAACACAAAACAATTGTCATACAAATTGTGATTCTGGTTACATGTTAGAAATCATATTACGGTTGAATAAATACAGGTTTACTTGCGATGGAGTTTTTTCTCACCTCACATCTGTATGAAGTTAAAGATCTGTGATTTGTTTTCCTCAACTGGTGGATCATCAATTACAGGAACTGTTACTCAACTGCTTTCAATCCCATTGACTTCCTGTTGCTCTTAAGTGTCCTAATGTGTGTTTTTTACGCTGTCTCAACCATGACTCGCTCCCTTTAACGTGCACGTATCACCGTCGAACAAACCCACCCTTTCATCATATTTCAGGAACATCGATTACAGGACATTCAGTCCAGGTGACTGATCTTCCTCGTGATTGCATTTCTGTGTGTGTGTGTGTGTGTGTGTGTGTGTGTGTGTTTGTACAATTGGACAATTGGAACATAACCCGTGAGTACAATAAAGGACCATAAATAAGCATGATCAAAGGAATGCAGTGTTTCTAACAGGTTGTAATCTGCCTACTTTACGACCTACATGAATGCACAGAGCGAGGCGTGTCAGTGAGCTCTTACTGGCAAATATAGCAAAAAACTAAAGGAAGCATCAGGAAGCTTTGCACAGCTTCGAGGTTGGGAATGAAGTTATAAATAATGAAAGAAAATAAAGACTCATTGTGGGTTATAAAGTTGTTTCCTTTGACCTGTGACACATATTGCAGATCATCCTTACATTGAAATGTTGTTTGATTAGGGCTGTCAGCATGAGTTCATTTTGATTAACTGAAATAAATGCAGTCACTTGTTTTAATCAGGTCCTTATTAAAAAGTCAGGATTAATCACGTTAAAAAAAAAATAAAAAAAAACGACGCCGCTGCACCTTTGAATGTCTCATTTCACTTTAAAAAAACAAAAAACAAACCTCAGCTCGCTCAGATGAGTTAACAGTGACATCCACCTCATGACATCAAACATTTCCCTTTTTTAACGTTCCTTTGAGACGTTTTTATTTAGTTTTTGATCCCTAAAAACCTGTGGCCTGGCACCCGGGTTCAAATCTGACCTGGGGCTACTTTCCTGCATGTTGTTTCTCACTCTCTCTCTCTCTCTCTCTCTCTCTCTCTCTCTTCCTGCCTCTGTCCACTGTCCCGTCTCTCCAATGAAGGGGAAAAAAAGCCCAAAAATGAAGGATAATAAAAAAGTTTTTTTTTTTAAATTTTATGCTGCTTACTTTATTTCAAAACAAAAACAAAGTTGAAAATTCAGACTGAAAGTACTCTTAGTGTAAGACAGAACATAATTTCAAAATAAAAGCCTAATAACTTGTTTTTAATGTGAAAAAAAATGGAATATCAAACATGAATAATTATATTTAACAATTGAAAACTTCAGATTAGAATTACAATTAATAAAAATAGAGTTTGAGGATATTGAGTTTTGTTAGGGTTCTGTGCATTGATTCATTGTTAAATCTAAACGGCAAATTGTATTAGAATTTGGTCAAAATGACAGCTTTTATTAAAAAAAAAAAAAAAACTCAACCAAGTTAACAGCATTGTGTTTAATTATCATACTCAGGCTGGTATACAGATAGACTTTGTCCATACGTCAACGTGTGTCCTGATGTGTGCCTTACTGTCCCCGTCAATGAAAACACAAACAGAAGGACAGGTCACACACGTGAGCATCAAAACAAAATGTTTCCCAACAACCAAAGTCAAGGTTAAAAACACATCACATCTTGTTCCTGTTGCGGTACAATAACCTGATCATTGATCAACAAAAGCTGAGAGCTGAAAGGATGTCCTTTCCTGTTGACATTAATGTGATGGACTTTTAAAAAGTGGCTAATAAGTCACTGATACTACTGCAGGGAAGAGGGAGGGCGACGAATGGGAAGGGGCATGTTGATCAGAAAGTATATTTCCTCTTCTAGTTTGGGTTCCCTATTGTGAAGGTGTGTTCCAACAGCCAATGAGGATTGTGCAGCTACATGCGTCATTTTTGAGCAGAGGAGGTGTGGTGTTTCATGGGAGGGGGCTCTGGGTCTATAATAGAGCCGGCAAATTGCTTTTTCTTCAGACACAACTGACAAGAACTGAAGACTTTTTAACAGGAACACGAACTCAAGAAAATATTTTTTCTTCTATACCGTACTCTACTCGTTCATCAGCTGGACTCTGATTAAACTTTTCCCTGCCTTGGAATTAGATTTTTTCCCCTGCGCCTACAAACTTGTGTATTCACACATTTGCTCTTTCCTCGCAGCATCAGACACTTTTCTTTTTTTAATCTTCCGAGATGTTTCCAGAGACAAACAAAGGGTGAGTACACTTTTGAACAGAGTGTTCTTTCAGCTTTCACTTTCTCCATGCTGCCGGGGGACACATGGTCCATTCATGGGCAGGTCGAGGGCGAAGGGTAGAGAATAAAACAGGAATGTTTGGCAGGGGGCCCAAAAAAATTGTGCACATGTGCTTTGGTCAGCAGATGTTACGTAACGACAGCCATTCATTTTTCAGAGGAAGTCTACGTGGGGAGGAAAAAAAAGTACTTCTTTGGCCCTTTAAAAGCTGCTTTTTGACACCATAATGAATCTTTAAGAACATAACACCACACGGACTGATCCAAGTCTGGGTGGCAGTGAAAGCAGCAGCTTGTTAAATGTACTTCAGTTAGTAAAACTGTGTGAGTCACCATGAACAAGGGGAAAGATACCGCATTGACTCTGCAGGAATGAGTTTGTGTACTGTGTTCAAAACTCATATCCTTATTAGTATCAGTTGTCAGATTTGACGTGCTGCCCAGAAAATAACTTTTGTAATGTGATTAGCACATCACATGTTACTAAAAGTGTTCGGTGGCGAAGAAGGATAAACATGCTTCTAGAAAAAGCAAAGATCTGACAGTCTGATGACATCTGTTGGACAGAATAAGTAAAAATGTGCAAAAAAAATGCACTTGTATTATATAACTGCTGATCTTTCTGGGTTCAGTTTGCATTATTTTCTTGCTCACTTGGCTTCACACAAATGTCTCCCGCAGCCTTCCAAGACAAATCTGACTCAGCTCACTTGAAATATCGCCCCGACCTCTGCATTCACAGACAACAACATCGAGTTCATCCTAACCTTTGACTCTGCTTTTCATGTCATGCAGCTACAGCTATGACGACTGCAAGGCCACTGCCGATTGGCTGCTGGCCCAGACAGACGTCCGACCCACAGTGGGCATCGTGTGCGGCTCAGGGCTCGGAGGGCTGGCTGACATGCTGAAGGACCAGGTGGCCTTCAACTACAAAGACATCCCCAACTTTCCCCAAAGCACCGGTGAGTTTAACTCCAATAAAAGTGGCCACGTTTTATTTTTTTTGTTTTCTGTTCATATTCACTGAGTGAATGTATTTTAACAGTGCACGGACATGCTGGTCGGCTGGTGTTTGGCACCTTGAAGGGGCGGCCGTGTGTTTGCATGCAAGGGCGCTTCCACATATACGAGGGCTACACGATCCAGAAGGTGAGTGTGGTGCAACATCTTAAAGAACAGTCATATACTTGTAATTATATTAGAAAATACATTAGCCATGAAATCCACAGCCTTTAAAGAAAGATCTGCATCTAGTTATGCTAGTTGCTAGTTAAATATCCTGTCAACTGGAGATCCTTCTAATAGGTCTTACAACATACGTCTTCCTTTCCAGATTACACTGCCCATTCGCATCTTCAAGCTGCTCGGCGTGGAAACAGTGATGCTAACCAACGCTGCCGGTGGCCTCAATCAGGACTTTAAAGTTGGAGATGTCATGATCATCAAAGACCACCTCAACATGCCAGGATTCGCTGGCAACAACCCACTGATCGGACCAAATGATGAAAGGTAGCGTCATGCAATTCTTTTCTCTACCAACGAACAACTCAGGCCTGCAGAAGTGGTCTGCAGAAATTCATTCTTTTTACCTTTTCCCACTAAACCTTCCACCTGTTCTTCTTCCCCTCCCAGGTTTGGTGTGCGCTTCCCCTGCATGTCTGACGCCTATGACAGAGAGCTCCAGCAGCTAGCCATGGACGTCGGGCAGGAGCTTGGTTATGGAGACTTCCTGAAGGAGGGCGTGTACTGCGTGCTGGGTGGACCTTCCTTTGAGACCATCGCGGAGTCCCGTATGCTTTACAAACTGGGCGCCGATGCTGTCGGTGAGTACTCTGCTGAGAAGAAAAGGCAAAACATTAGTAGTCAGTCACCAACACAATATATCATAGTTAACATACAGACAGTACTACTGTATTCAGATAGGGTTTGATATGAAAATGTCTGTATTCAGCTAGCAAGATTAGCTCTACCGTTCTTCCACTGAAAAATGTACTTTGATATTTATTTTGGCATCCAGTTCTTTGTTTAATTTCAATGTGAGGTTTAAGCACCGGCTTTGTTTAAAGTTCAAACGATAATGTAGCTAGCCCCTTTGAGCGATACTAGTTTGAACGTGTACCCTTGCAGATATGATAGTAAAAATAATCTTATGCTTGAGTCTCTCTTATCTATCCAGTTACACTTTTTTAAGGTTTTATTTTCATGTGCTTTTCCTTGGTATGGGCACAGGTGGTTTTTTGAAAGTTTGTTTTACTGTAGCTACACTGATTAGCAACATTAGCTTTTTGCTCCTTCTTATGCTTGTCCTTGTTATTTATTTATCATTTCTACTCACTAGGGATGAGCACAGCCCCTGAGGTGATCGTCGCCCGTCACTGCGGCATGCGCGTCTTCGCTCTCTCGTTGATCACCAACCAGGCGGTGATGGACTACGACAGCCAAGAGAAGGCCAACCACGAGGAGGTCCTTCAGATTGGGAAGCAGAGAGCGGAGCAGCTGGAGCGGCTCGTGTCCACCATGGTGACCAGGATCGGGCACAACAACAACTTTGTCTAAGAGACACGATGTTCTGTAGTTCTACTTAGAGGCTAGATTTTTGAGCGATGTAGTAAGAATGTAGGAGACTTAAAGTGGTCATGGTTCAAACATCCTGCTCTTGTGACAAAGAAAAGCTACACACTTAAGTATTAAGATGAGGATTGGACTTCTGTGATATTCTTTAAAACAGACCACACCGTGCCTTAATGTGACATTTTACATTCCTGTTTCGAGCGGCTCTAAAACAAAAAAAAAAGTTGCTCATCAGTTTTCTTTTTGTATCATTTGAAATGAAACTTGTTTGTTCTAACTTAAAACATATGATCAGCTTGTGTAAATGTCTGCAATTTAACTTAACAATGAGCTCAAATCTGCTGTAAAAATTGAAATATTGTGATGTGGAAACGTGTACATTAAGGTATTCTACTGTATGTTTGTTTTTTAAATATGAATGTTGTTACTAAAGATGCTATTTATTATCGTATCAAATGTGTTTGTGCTGTTCTTAAGGGTGTATTAATGAGGCGAGTCATCTCAATCATAAAAATAACCATAGAGCCTTTTATTAGATGCATCAACAGAAAAAATTGATTATTAATCCAGACAGTCATAAATCCTCCCTGTTTAATTCCAAAGTGTGAATGGAAGTTTTCCAGACACACTCCGCTGTAAACCAATGAAACGGATGATGAACGAGTCCAAAGGGGGCTCTGAATGTTTCTACTCGAAGCGTTCGGTTACATAAGCATTACACTGCAGAAAGTGAAGACAAGAATGCTGGCATTGCCATAAAAGTCAAATAAATCAAACACTTCTGGGGTCACTTTTTGTGAATGTTTCAAATTGAACCCCTCTATTTACAAAATATGATGAGGGTTAAAAATATTGGCAGGACAAGCTGTTTTGGTATTTGAACGCTTGCAGGTCACATTTTCAGATAACAGAAATATGACACTGTTCATGCATCCGAGACATACATAAAAGTGACATTATTTAAAACCTCTTCAACACTTGCTCCCCTGGTTGAACAGAAAAGAGGCAGGCAGAAAACATTTCAAACAGCATGCATACGACATCTACTTATCTTGCATAATGCATTTACCGTCACTGTAAATATTGATTGTTCTTGTTCCCTTCTGAAAGGTAAACTAACAAGGCTGACTCATCCGTTTTTTTAAAAGCACTGACATCTAGTTCCAGCCTTGATAAAAAAAAGAACATTTCATTCATTTTTGTATTTTGTAAAAACAGTCTATAAAAAGTGCCATGCGTTAAGAAAAGCAATTTCTCTAAGTCTTAAACAGGATTAGCTTTCAAGAAATATAACTAAAAACATTCTTTTGTGATACAGAACATCACCATTGTCTCCGCAGTGCAGGGTCTGTAAAAAACGTAATAATATACCCATGATGCTCAGAAAGCTAACTTTGGCACCAGATGTAAACAGAAAATGCCAGACAGGCAACAGCACTGCTTAGGCAAAGTAAAGGTCATCAATAGATGCTGAATATTGTGTGTAAAAAAAAAAGATGTGCAGAAAACAAACAAAAATAAAACAACAAAAAAAGTTCCCACTTCAAACAACTTTTGGCACTCACACAGAAATATTTTGTAATTTTTTTAGGTTTTCCCGGGCTGATCAATTCTTGGTTGACTTGCTGCCGGATTATTTAATAACAAAAAGAAGCTTAACTTTCTCACTACAGATAAATGTCACTATCCCTTATAACCAGGTAAACATTCTCATTGAACAGTAATCATTCATTATTAATGATTGGTTGCCAGACCCCCCCCCCAAAAAAAAATAATTATTATTGATTGATTTAAACATCTTGAATGGCAGACATTAGTTTTGGTGTTAGATTGAGCAATTGTAGCAGAAATGATCATATCAATTATTTGCACTGCTAAAAACAGTATGCCTCGCTAACAGCCGGGGCTACCGCAAAATGAACTGCTAGGCTACAAGAAGTACACTCCCCGTGACAAATAAAAAACAGGTTTCCAGTAGAGGCACTGTAAAGATGAGTTTACAGTACGTAAGCGTTGGGAGGACCTCAGAGGAAGAACTGGTGAGGAAGAAAGGCACTTCTGAAACAACAAAATACTGGGAGCAGGAGCTGCAGCAGGATGCAGTGCAACAGGTACAGAAGAGTCCACTCAGCTTTAGGCAAACATGGTCAGAGAAATCCACTGTAGAAAACAGAGGAAGGTGAATGAGGTCACGCTAACAACAGGCACTTTAATCAGAGAAGTGGTTTTAAAAGTCCAACACAACATGAGAAAACACCAGCTACATAAAAAAAAGAATACAGCCATACCTGATAGAAGTTGAGCGATATAAGATTGTCATTGTCTGTGTCTATTGTCTTGAAGGTTTCTGCAAAGATACAATAAAAAATACTTACTCATGTGTCAGGTATTTATCTTGACAGCAAGGTTTTATTGGCCTTGCATTGTTAAGTCTTGGAAAATATGGATAAACAAACTGGTCATGTAGTCTTTAGGGAAACCAGTGTTTGGTATGCAGTAAAGGGACTCACTGTGCATAGTCTCCAGTCTGACCAGACAGGTGACAAAGTTATCAAAATCGACAGCCATGTCTGCCTCTGTGTACCGCAGGATGATCAGCTGGAACAGTTGGTTGTTCAGCTTGAAACCTGTCACAGGAAAATGAAGAGTATCAGAGGCAGATCAATGAAGACATAAAGCTAAAATGTCAGAAATAAAAAAAAACAAACTAAAAAAAAAAACTGTAGGGACACTCTGATCCGTTCAGTTTTTGTTGAATTGAAGTAAAAAGGGAATGATACCTGCAGATTCAAGAGCCATCCTCATTTCATAGGAGCTCATGGTGCCCGATTTGTCCAAGTCAAACTGCCTGAATATGGTCTGACATGGTGGCAGAGACAGGTGGAGAAAAATGAATCAGAATGGAGAAACAGAAACATATATATATTTTTTTTTTTTAAATAAAAAAGCTACTTTTTAGATAGAACATTTAAAAACCACTCCACTGGCAAGACATCAAAATAAATATTGGGCTGACACAAGTGCAGTTATTCCAAATCAATAGCTTACTGTTTGCCCTGATTTCTCCATCCAACTCATCAATGTTCAAACTCACCAGATATCGTTTGATCTTCTCCCACAGAACATGAAACTCGGTCAGGCCAAGCTTCCCACTGCCGTCTGTCTGAGCACATTAAGTTAAAGCAAAACTAAGTCTGATAAAAAAATATATATAATTCAAGTGATGTCACTCGAGTCATGACTGTATTGTACGGAGGGCTACACGTTTGAAATTGATAAATCTTAAGTAAGGTAAGAGAATACTCTGGCGCCTTCTTATCAAAGCAGCGTGAGGCTAACATAGCTGCTACTAGCATAACACAGCTAATCAGTGGCAGTCTAGCTAGCAGGGTTGTTCTCGGTGTCAGATATCTTCAGTTACGCTACATCGAGTTTGCCAATTTTTTTTTGCATAACTGCTAGCAAAAAAAGCCTACTAAACCGCCTCAAGTGACGTCACTAGAATCAGTTTCTGTACTGAAGACTACGTGTTGTAAAATGATCAAATTCTGGGTTTTAGACGTTCAACTTCAACTCTTTTGCACACTCCTCATCACGGCTACATGCTAGCAGCTTGAGGGCTAAGTGAGCTGCTACTTTGGGAAAATGCTCATTCAAGGACCTTAAAGAATCTACTGTGTTTGACCCTGATGTTATTTATGTTTTAAAGCTATTATCAATATTGAATAGCGATTGTAAAGGATACGTCCATGAGGTTGATCATGCTGCGACAAGCTTCTTTACCAAAGCCGTCGGTCTTCAGGTCTTTATCTGTTGGCAGTAGAAGTAAGACAAAAAAAATCAAAAAAAAAAAAATCAAATTTAACTCTCTATATAGTTTTTAAAACACTAAGAATGAATGTTACTGTTAATTTATTTCAATACTGGTCATAACACAGTCTTGTAAATCCACTACTAACGTTTGCTGATGATCCTGTTCAATATGGTCTGCAGCTCAGTAATACTGATCTCCATGTCCTGTTGGTACAAAAACAAAAGGGTGATTATAACAATGGAAGTTTATCTGTGTCAACAATGAACCCTTTCTCCCAGCTGCTTCTTCACTCCATGCCAGGCTCACTTACCGGCCCCGCCAGCTGTCTGAAGAGATTCTTGAAGCTTGCGTCGATCTGGCTCTCATCGAGCTCCGTCTGAAAGACAAACATTAACGTCTTCAGTGTTTTGCTTTCAGACATCCAGTCATCATTGCGTGTACTCGTGTGTCAGCGTTCTAATGTTTCATCCTCTTACCTCTACTGGAAGATCTGCTTTGATGTCATCGTCAAGCTCTCTGACATGGACAGAACAAAGACAAAGATTTAAAATAAAATCTTTAATATAAGGACATGTTATTATTCCCAAAGCCACTCACTCAGAGTTGGCAGGTTTCTCCGAGAACACCCGAAGGACAAAGTCGGCCTCTTTGTGCGGCTCAAACGTGGACGGGACGATGATGTACTCTCCGGCCGGCAGCTGCAACCGCGAGCTGACCTCCCTCAGGTTGATGAAGAGTTCAGAGCGAGCGCTGGACGCGTGGGTGAGGAAGAAATCTCGCTTCAGGTGGACCCCTGATCGGCCCACATACTGAAAGCGACATAGTTACTTTAACTTCTATGTTTGAACGTAGAAGTTAATCAGGTTTAAATCTGTTATGTTAAATTAAGGCAAAAACACATACCTCTTTTGGAACCTGTATAGGTCAGAAAGCAAGACAGGAAATTATTGTGATAATAAAGAATAAGATAAGAATTTCCTTATTTTAAGTGTAGCAATCAAACTCTAATAACCATAACCAATAGATGCAACAATAAAGTTTAAGAAGCCCACCATAGAGAGGAAAGGTTTCCCCCAACAGAGACTACAAATCCCATGTTGCATGACATCAAATTTCCCCCTCAAAAAAACCACTTAAGAAAAAAAAGTATTTGATATGCAGTTTACCTCATAGACAGCAAACCCGATGGTTTCCATGTCTTTGCCCTCCCGCCGTTTTTTCCTGCGGTCCTTCTGCATGAGACCGACCAGGAAGCTGCAAGCTGATTGGCCAGGAGTGTCCGGGTGCTGCAGGTCGAGCTTGAACTGAGGGTTCAGCCAAAAGGTGGCTGGGAAGAAAGTGCAAAAAAAGGTTGTTAAATTGTTGCACAAAAATACCTTCAAAAAAAAAAACACAGGCCAACTAAAGTCTTGCAAAGGTTTAGAGACAACACGCTCAAACTTCTTGCATGTTATCAGTCATGATGGGTGCTTTCCAAAATACTGGCCACTTCGTGTTACTTATTGTTTAAATTGGAGTCACTGGTTCACATTCCTTCAGTATCCTCCTTCCTTCCACATCATCCAAAAAAAGTCAAATTGAGGAATTCAGCTGCTTGGTAACGTAATTTAACATCATCATATGATCCCAAAGCTGTTGATTAATGGAAGGAGAAATGTGTGACTTTTAAAGGAGTAACTGTGGTCTGAAACTCAGAGAGTAAAAATCCTCTCCACCATGTTTATTCTATTGGTGAATGACTTCAGTGTCATATTTCCCAGTTTTTTTGCCCTTCTGTCCCGTCTTACCTGGGAAGTTCCTGCAGCCTCCTGCAGTGCTGCCCCTCCTCCACTCTCCCTGGTAGAGCGAGGAGCTCCATTTCTTCAGCTGGCTGTTCTGCAGAGCGTCAGCTGTCAGGTTGCAGAGCTCCAAGCGGGTAAACTCTCGCAGGAAGTCACTGAATGACATCCTGAGAGGCGGTGATAAAAAAAAAAAGCTTGGTTACAGGACAACGTGGACGACTTCATCATCATCATCATTATGACACGAGAAAACTCACCAGAATTCGCCGTCCTCGCTGCGGTTTTGTAACCGACTTCTGACAGAGCGGTCCACGCTGTCCCACTCTCTGGAGCTGAAGATTTCACAAAGAAAAGAGTTGATTTTAAATGAAGAAGAAGAAGTCAAAACATCCCAGCTCTATTCTTCCTTTGATAGCAGATTTTTTTTAGTTACAGTGTTCAGTGTTGATAATGATCAATGACTCTGTGATGTAACAGTGGCAGTCATAAGTGTGGAAAATTTCACACATTTTTCCTCTCATGACTTCGATGATACATTATGTAATCACAGCTGGGTGACTCTTGTGCCCGATGCGGAGCACGCCTGAGCAAGCCAGTGAATCCCCCTCCCCCACTTTCTTTCTCTCTCTCCTTCTGGGCCTCTTTGGGATCAGAGAGCTGCTCTGAGACTGACTGCACATACAAGTAAAACAGTTTGTAAACCTGTAATCACAATAACATATGATGGCTGGATCAAGGTGACGAAAGAGTTTAAAAAGTAACAGGTGAATGAGTGTTCCTCCGATCTGAAATCTTTTCGTAAACCAGAACATAAGTTTCTTATAAATCTTCAACCTGTCACTCCAGGCTCCAGTCCACTCCACCTCTCCCCACGGATTCCTGATCCGGACCAGCTTGGTCATGTTTCCTCTGTACACCACCTAAGGGTGAGAAAACACCACATGAAATAAACACTTTGATTGTTTGAACCTGTGTATCCACTTTAAGTTCGTCTGGGATTCATTATTATGGTAAAACACAGCACGCTAAGTGAGGGGAAACGGACTCGGACTAAGTTCTGTCCTCTGCTTGTGTTCATTTAGCGTGTGACGGGAAAAATCAGGAATGCACTTTTGTTCAAGAACGTGGTTTTCTTTGTCCCAAAGTCGGTTATCTCAAATGTCTTTCAGTGAAAATTCTACATTTTGAGAGCAAGCTTCGAGTACAGCTGCCATGAAAACTTTTTAATACATCCAAAGTGTGCTTTTTTTCATTAATCCACATTCTTTATCACATTTCTTATCATTATGGCACATTGTATTTTTCCCTCATATCATGCAGGCCTACTTCAGGGTAGAAAAGCACTGGCTGTGCGCTCAGGGCAGCTTGCATGAAGCGTTTGTGCGCTGAGAGGAAACGCGCTGCACATCTCACTCGTCTCCATGACAACAGTCTGTTGACATTAACCGCTGTACGACCGACACAGCTCCTGCTACATTGCTATTGTTGACAGAAGTCTGTCTGGAAAAAGGGTTTTTCTTATTTCTCTGTACTGTACCTCATCCACACCGGTCACAGAGTAGGCGTGTCCTTTCACCAGCTTCTTGAATGTAACAGCCTCCATGTCCCTGGTGTTGCTGATCTGGAGATGACAAAGAAGAATCAGAGTGAAACAAGCTCCACGCACGATGTCCAAACAAGGCTCAATCTTAAAGATTAGTAATGGCGGCTAATGAGTTCAAACATGACAGAAAATCTAACACACCTTCAAACAGTCCTAAGTAAACAAAAACATGTTTTGATGTCTCTGCTCTGATTTGCTCTGGGTGATCAAACTTGACACGTTACTTTTCTTTTTGTTGCTGCGATTATGTTTTCGTAGTTTCTCATCTGTGTTGCACATCTTTGGGGTTTTTTTTTTTTTTTTTTTTTTTGGCCAGATTGAGATTCACAGTTCTTTCCACCAAAACAGATCAGCACAGGGAGGCGAAGGAGACAAACAAACAGACGAGCAGACAGAGTTCAGTCCCCTCTGTCTGCAAACATCCGCTGCGCCGACGTGTCCTTGAGATTTACATCGACCTGCTGCCAGGTCCAATCCATTCACTGCAGGTTACATAATATCCACTGTGTTCCCAAAGATCACATTTCAAATGGACTTCTTCTTTTGAAAAAAAAAAAAAGAAACACACAGTATATGTCTATATATGCTGTTTCCTATCAGGACTGTTTAAAAATAATGCAACTTTTAGTCTTGATAAATCTGTGATGAGCCAATATCGACCCACTAATACATCTGTCTCTATTCCAGACTTTAAAAGATGCACTTGGAATAAAAGGAGAGATTTTTAACTAATGATTTCCTAGTTTTTACATAAACTTCACAATCTGCTGTCCATCTGTTTTAAATGCGTCTGTGTTCTGGTGTCACAGGACAACAGAACGACTGTTGCAGTACTGACGTCTATGGAGCAGCCCAGCAGCGATCCCCTCTCTATGGCCCTGCTGATGATGCTGAAGAGGTCAGAGGGGGCTTTCTTCAGCTCAAACATCTCCGTCACGCCGCCCGTGAAGTCCTCAAAGCCCTCTGACGTGCTGCCGCCTGACAGAGCCTCGTAACAGCCGTTCAGCCTGGGAAACAACCACAGATTAAAGACGATTTCAAGAACAGTGTGAAGGGCCATGAGCACTCCTTATATGGGCGTCTAACACAGAGGGATGTATATAATAGATGGTAGATGAGTACATATAAACTACGCAGTTAAAAGAGCCCATGTTGCAGTGAGTGTTCTCCATATATGAACACATACCTTCACAGGGTAACAATGCATAAATCTCCCTCCCTGCTTCAGATGTGCAGTCCACTTAACTATGCAAACACAAATCTCCACACAAAGTCCTGCGGTCATTACAATCTGCCAAATATCTCCCGTAACAGCTTTATGTGTTTATGAATTGTTTTACCAACACTGACTGACTTTTGAAACTTTTTCTGCACAAAATTCTGACAGCAGCTGGAGTCGTCCAAAAATCTGAACTTGTGATTGAGAGCTGAAACTTGACCGAGAGCCAGCTCTTTTCATGTCGTGTAGATAATTGAGTCATGGGAGTGTAACTATAAAGAATAATTATACAAAGGGCGAGGAAAATAAATAGTGAAATCCATTAGGAAGAGACATTAAAAGAAAAATTACATCTAAGCAAACAACCGAGGGATTTACTTTTTCATATTTTTGTTTCCTATTTAAAATGTCCATATTTTAAATTGAAAGTTGTTCTTTTACTCATTTCTATTAAACACCTGATTTATTTATCTTTTTTTTTCTCATTTTTTTTTTACAAACGTCTTCATCATAAATGAATCCTATGACTCCATAGTTTCTATTTCCACATGTAATACTATGAAAGTTAACTTGAGCCGCACAATGCTTGTTAGAAATAGCATATATAAGCTCAAATACGTCCTGCTTTCACATTTTCAAACTAACAGAAAGTGTGAACATGATCCCTGTAAAGCACTCAAAAAGATGAATGCAGTAAAAAAAAATGCTGGTAGAATTGATTTTAAAGAAAGCATAATGACTAACTTTGCGTAGGCCTTCTCCAGCAGAGCGCTCCAGAACTCTGTTCCCTCTGCTGAGTGGACAAACAGCAGCTTCCCATCCTTCACGGGCAGCCGGTCGTCAATCACCACCTCCAGCCATTCGCCAAACTGCCAGAACTGCAACACGAGAGAGAAAAAGAACCACAATGTTACAGCTCAAGTCAAAAAAATATTATTCTACCCTGCTAAAGATGAGAAATGCAGCATGTGAGGAAGATGATTAAAGGTACACTGTTTAGTTTAAAATAAGTTTAAGTTGAAAAATAGTAGGCTATACACAACAATCTCAGCAGAGACTAAGCCATGGACACATGATCTTTATTCATGGATTTGTTACATATCCTCAAGAAAATCACTGGTTTACAGGAACTTTTGAAATAACCCTTTACTGTGCTTCCTTTATATTTATCAGAGAAAAAATCTGGGGACTATGGAAGGGCTTTGTAATGCAGCAGGAGTAAGCTGGACAAGGGTGAAGTTCACCCATTTGCCAGCAGGTGGCGGAAGAAACCAACACAACAAACTGGATGAAAAGAACAGTTTGAAAATTAGGTCAAAAGAATAATTTTAGAAATATGCAAATCCTGAGGCTACAGGCAATTTTCAAGAGCGTTACCGAGAGTTGTAAGCATTCAAAGTTTAACACAAGTGATAAAAAAAAACACTGAATGAAAAAAAGAATAAATTATCCAGAACATATTGTGATGAAACATCAGTAGCGTACACTACGCTCTGTTACAGTTCCCATCCAAAATGTCAAGATGACACTGAACAGTAACAGTTCAGGCTGATTCTTCCTCCAAAAACAGAAGCCTACATACAAATAGTACATTGGCTGCCTTCAGCATCTACTTTTTTACAGCAGCAGAGAAGAACAACATCAATCATTTATTTTGCTAAGAAAGCAAATAACAGCAATGTGGTGTGAGCAAAGAAGGTATTAAGCTAACAATAGAAAAACAAAACAAAAAGTCTTTTTTCTTTGATAGTTTTAGGGGTTTAGTAAATTTGAAGTTAAGATAACCAACATTAGAAAAACTCAAAATAAAGCAGCTTGTAAAAACAAAAATGTCTGTTAAACACTCTTGGTGGACACAAAATGTCCACTAAAGCTGCTACAGCCAGCTAAAGCTAATGTTCGCTATGACTTTTTAAGCTAGGTTAGGATATAGTGCATTAACAAGGCCGTAAAACAATGATAATAGTGATATAATATTTAACAAGTTAGGGTGCATACAGCTTTTAAAATACTGATGTATGTATAACCCTACATGTTTTGGAGAAGGACTCAATCTTAAGTTGAACTAGCAAAGTTTAGCTGCGTTTAGTTTCTTTTTTTTTTTCTTGTAGCTTTTTTGTAGGGAAGCTTACGCAAGAGCAGAAAACATAAAAGGCAGACTGAGAAACTGGTTGTTCTCACACAGAGACTTTCAGGCAAGAACCCAAAAATTCCTGATTGTGAAGCCGGAGTGCACAGTGAAGTCTTTATTACACTGAGGAAGAGGAAATATTTCACTGTCAAAGTAATTTGAATTGTATGAGAGAAAATGAGCAGGGTGGGTGGGGGGGGAATGCAGGTTTGTCATTTGGCAAACATGAAGCCACAGCTGTGTGTGTAAGTGTATCTGTGTGCATGGTTATTTGTGAATTAAAAGACTGTGTTCACTGCAGTGTGTAAGCCAACAGCAGGGATGATAGATGGAGGTATTTTGCATGCCTTGCAGAGCTGAAGCCTCCTCTGGGAGGAGCTGTGTCACAATACAGCTGACTGAAAACACACATACAGACACACGCCCCTGGCAAACACACCAGCACACACACACACACACACCAGCACACACACACTCGCTCATTTCAAAGCAATAAGGAAGCGACAGACCCCTTCACTGAGGGAAAAAAATGCTCTGACTACATGTGTGTCATCACTCGCACCAGGCATCAAATCTTAAGAAAAAACCCCAAATACAATTCAACTCTGTTCTGAAACAGGGCTAAAAATAAGAATATCATAAACAATTCTGCCCCAGTTAAAGGTTTCATTTGTTTCCCGGCTGAGACGGCTGAGATTGCATGGTTTATAATTCATTTTCCTCCTTTTGTTTGACGCCCTGCCTTCCATTTCCCGCTTCTCAAACAAATTAAGAGCCCCACCGCTGGTGCTCATAATTACATTTTGGTATGACTCATTCAGGTCTGCAGTAATTTAGCCAAAGGATTAAGGAGCAAACAGATACAAAGGGGAATCCCTGAAAGACTCAACGGTGCAGAAAAGCAGCGAACAAAAAAAGTGGGAAACTTGTTCGGGCAGGAAAAAACTGCAAGTAATGGAAACACATTTCATGAGAAATCTTTTGGCTGCCATAAAAAAACACAATGATGAGAAGCTACAACAACAGTCACACAGGCAGAACAGAAAAAAAAAAAAAAAGAAAAAAAAAAAAAGAGGGTGACGAATCTGGGCCAACTGTTTGCTATGTGGAAGCAGACGCGTGTATTTTACGAACCATTTGGCTTTAAGGTGCATACATTAAACACAGGCGTGCTTTTTACAATCCTTTAGAGCAAATTCAACCATTACCTCTCAAGCAGAAGGAGCATTTGTGTGCATATGAAGAATGGTGTTATGGTAGAGATGCAAAGATGAGCACAGAGTAATTAGAAACATAGGGGGCAAAACAGGAAGCTGAAGACACATGGATAAAAGAACAACCAGCACATCGTCAGGATGATGTGAATACTGTAGTGAGGATTACGTCTTCTCAGCTTCTCACTACTGAACACTGACTCATTCACACACTGACAGCAGAGGCTGCTGCGTAAAGTGGTTCGAAGAAATTCGGTAGAAGTGTCTTGCCGAAGGACATCCAAATGTTTTCATACAAACTACGGCAAGCAAAACCACCACCATTAAACGTGATGATTGTAGCATGTCCAAAACAGTTCCTTTGATGGTGTCACTTATTTCATTTAGCTTCTTATTTGTCAGCTCAAACTACGGCCCCGAGTGAAGTTTTGTATTTAGCGTTCTGGACTTGACCGCTTGACAGCACGTGGCATATTTATTAGGCTACTGCTAACTTGACCTCAGAGCTCTGCATGAGTAAACCTGATGCTAGAGGAGAACCTACAGAATCACATTTTGATAAGTTGTCAACAGACCAAGCTGGTGTGTACAAAGAGTAGGGCGTGAGATGCGAGTGTATGTGTTTCATCGACGTTGCAGGCAGGTTTCCAAGCATGTTAAACACGTCTGTGATCTATAAGAGCTTCCCCTTTGCACTCTCATTCCTTTTCTCCTCCGTTCTGTCTCTCTCTCTCTCTCTCTCCCTCCCTCCCTCCCTCTCCCTCTCTCTCTCCCTCCCTCGCTCTCCCTTGGCAGGCTGACAGTCATGTTGGCACAGCACTCACTGCGTCAAAGAGGGCAGCCGCCTCAGTTCAAAGCTCTCTGTGATAGCGCTCATCGTTGAGATAGTGGAGAACCATCGGCTGCCCTGTCTTTTTGCAAAAAAGAAATTAAAGATGATATTAAAAATTCTCCAGCTGTTCGGGGAGAGTCGGAGCACCTGGCGAAATGAGAGGCCGCCTAGCAACACATTTTAGGGGGTTTAACAGTTTCTCCTGTTCTGCAGACAAGCTGATGTCAGATCAGAGGGGGGAGTACACGCACACACACACACACACACACACACACACACACACACACTCACTGTACTGTACTGTTCAAAAGGACTTACTGCAGTCTATTCAGCTCTGCTCTGATGTTTTCATTGATCAGATGTCTCATTTGCTTTTCATGGCACTCCTGTATCTGACAGAACGACTCGAGTGTGACCACAAGTAAGAGTTTGAAAGCTGCTTTGTGCAACAATACTTTTGCATGTAGTCTTTAAAAGTGTAAAAACACAGCAGGGCCTCAGAAAAAGTAAAAAAGCAAATCAGGGAGAGCAAACTGTTGGGTATTTTTCCCTCTATACGACTTGTGTTGGGAAAAATATAAATCCTAATTTTTTTATCCTATCCATATTCTTCACTCTGATTTCAGCTTTTCCTCTCTGGGAGGGTAGCTGGCTGAACCGCTACAAACAGTCATTGATGCTGATGTCCGTAAATACTCTGAATAACAGATGATGGAGGATGTACCTGTGCAATAAGCCGATATGTTAGAAGGGTTTTTTATGTATATGTGGACATGATATGCTGTGTGTTATATGATCTCTATTTATGTATTTCAATTTGCATTCTCTTGTAACTGGAGGAAATAGAAGAGAATAATCCTTTGGGGACAATAAAGTATATCTTTATCTCGATCTAATAAAATGTCGGTGGAACAATAGTTCAGTCATAAACAGGTGGGGCATTTATTTTAGCACTTTTTGCACATGAGATTTGGAACACAGAACTTGCACACGTTTATCTTTAGCCACAAAAACACCTGCTTTATGATGTGATTTATTTGGTCTCGATGTTGCCCATAAAAGTTGAAAGAGATTTGATTCCAGGGTGCCGACATTTTCACATTCGTTTTGAATACAGAGTTTTATCTTATCTTTAGAAACCACTGCTGGATGATTTCCATATCTCACACTTGGTTGAATATATCCCTGGATGTGTGAATATACAAGGATGTGTTCAGACACACCTATGTCACTACTTCAAGCTGAGTGTGATATGTACAAAGCAAAATTCAGCTGATTGAGTCTGACAGAATCTTGACCATAGAGATAGAATAAATAGAACACATATTTTAATGTTACAAAGCAGCAGGACTGGTCTTTGGCGTCGGGGAGGTGATTCTGAAATACATCTTTAAACAGGGTTCTGTGCTGTGTTTTGTCCTTTTCACACATTACTGATCACATCTTCTCAAGGCCAAAGACTCTATGTGAGAAAAAGAAATGGGCGTTGGTCACATAAGGTGAGTGTGCTCAAATCCTCCCAGGTTTATAGACTGACTGACTGACTGACTGACTGACTGACTGACTGACTGACTGGGTGTGGATCAGAGAAGACGGTTCTCTAAAATGACGAATCAAATCCTTTTTTTTTTCTGGGAAATTTTGAGGAGAGAAGAAAAGTGAATCTCACCATTTTAACATGAACTACTGTTCAACAGGAAACCTCACACTGCAACTATGACATAACCAAATATCTTCCAGATTAGTTGTATCAATCTTTGCAATATACTACTGCAACACTTGCTGTAATCCATAATGAGAGACAGAAAGAGAACTGAAAGTCTAACACAACGATACTCAAATTAAATGCTTTTTGACAGGTGAATAAATCTGGTGACATCTGCACATATCTTTGGTCAAATTAGCTGATCTGATAGACACTGGATATGCAAATATCGGCTGGCTGTTTAATCGATCAGGCAAAAAAAAAGGATAATGTGAGTTAGGTTTAAATCTAAAATTCAGGATCTTCCTTTTACTTACGTTCAGACATTATTAAGCAACAGCTTCAAACCACAGAAGGAAATAAAGAAAAACACATCAGCACAATTTATGCTTCAAAAAGGAAAACTTGAGATTTAAAATGGAAACTAAACGTGATGTAAAGTTAAATCTAACACCATACAAACACCCAAACCCTCTTTCTCACTTTGGTTTGGACCAAAGAAAACAAACATTACAGTCACTGTTGCTCTAACCAGGAAATGACACAACAGGAAGTGTTGATGTAGACACAGGTTACATAAACTGCAGCCTGCTTTAGTTAAAATGAAGTCCTGACTTGTCTGTCATTTAGACAGGTGCAGGTTTGTAATGATGTAAATCCTCATGGTTTAGTTTAAGCAGCTCATATTTCACTACATTAGTCACATTTTATTACAGCAGGCTCTCGACATGTCGAATAAATATCATGTATCAGTGACATTATGATACGCTTACGATAAAGAAGTTTCTGCATTCATCAATGCATTCAGACATTTTCTACTAACAAACAACAACTAACAAAATCTGCAAATGAAACTGATAACTGTACGTAATATTTCACCCACTAAAAAGGGAATACTGGAGTTTGAGTAGAGAAAATGTGAATACAGAAAGTGAGCGTTTGTCACCTGGAAGTGGAAGATGCCGGCGTATCCCTGCCCAAATGTTTGCCCGTGAGGAACCACCCTGTGCAAGAGGTTGTCATTTAAGGTCAGCGAGGCGATGGCAGCCAGCAGCCAGCAGTCCCCTGAGAACACACACACACACACACACACACACACACACACACGCACACTTTTACCACCCTGAGATCAGTTCTGCATTCCAGAAATTTGAACTCAGCCGTGCAACGACATATTTCAATTGTGTTTCTCTTCTTTGCAACATCAAATCCAGTTCCTCTTTTCCATAAAGGTAATTCATTCATGTTGGTTAGTTGAAACTGAAATGCACTCAGTGGGAAGACGCTCATAAAAGTGGAATTCACCCCTTTAACAGCTCAGGCGAGATGCTAGAACTATGTTTGAACAAGCGTTGCCCTCTGGGAAACTGGAGAGGCGCTTGTTCCTTTGGATCACAGAGAGGAAACAAGCACAGCTCCAAAATCACCGAGTGATACTTTAAGGAAGTTAATGATTCACGGTTAATGATTCATGTTGATTAAAATAAAATTCACTGTCTTGACACATTTATTTTTGGTATGTCGATCCCTCAAACACAACTGGAGAGTAACGTGCGTGTTCGTGCATCACCACTCTGGAGTCAACGCTTGTTGTATCCATACAGCGCCTCTCCTGCTTAGGTTCAGCTCTTATCGAGTAGATCAACATTTCATTTGATTTATCTTCAGGTCTGTGAATCATTGTCTTGATAGCTTCTGTTTTATTCTATCTCATGCTGGTTCTATTAATGCAGGTTAATGATACACAGTGTCCTTGAGCTTTTATGCCAAAAGTGATTCAAGGCCGGTTGACCTTCGCATTAAATTCTTATCCATCAACTTATCTATTAACGGTTCCTAACAGCAGCCGCTGGTTTGTCAAACAGATATCCCCCCCCCTGTGACTGATAAAAATCACTCAGTCTTGCTGCATTTTTGGCTGTACAACAAAGTGAAGCATTATGTTTCCCAGCCCTACATTTTAGGGGGTTATTGTTCTGCGATTCAGCCGCCCCTCTGGGAGAAATGGGGTTTTAGCTCTGCATATTGAGATGAAGGAAACAGCTTCCTGCTCTGCCAGAACTGCTGCAGCAGAGGGAGCGCTGCTCTTGTTTACAGATGTGAGGCAGAGAAAAACAAAGCATGAATTATAAATGCATTTCTGTGTCGAGCAAGATACATCTCAGACTGAAAACTGTAACCGGTGCAGCTGAATGAACGGGTAACTCTCTCTGTCAGATCGTCCGTGTCCATCTGTCACTTAAGCGCTGATTCAGTTTTGCCCTGTGGACTTTTTTTTATTCATACTGTAGGATCAGTTTTATTTACAAAAGGAAATTTACAATAGGAGTTAGATAAAGGGGGAAGGATTTTCTGTAGGATAATTAATCTTGACAAAAATCTTGGTAAACTGTACTACGGTGTTTGTAAAATGTGGGATTTTATCACTAACCCTATTTTACAAGATTTTGAGCTATGTATCAAAAATACGAACGAGTTTTCCTAATTGCCAGTTTGCCTAATTACAGCACAGTTACTAAACCAACAAACTACGCCTGTTTGTTTCTTTATGGGAAAAAAACTATAAACCTGGCCTTAGGATAGGTTAAGTGCCTCAAGGACATGTTGTTCATGGCTCTCGGGAGAGAGGAATTCCTCACTTATTCATGTCCTACATTTCCCAGTTAGACCTGGGATGGCAACTTGGCAACCCTATATTATTACACGTGTTTCTTTTGGCTTCTGCCGACATTTTCCCTCAGCCTTTCAACCTGCTTTTCACCGAGCTCTCTCTCTGCTCTTCTCCAAAAGCTTGATCATGGTAGGTTCTTGTGAATGGACTCACCCAGAGCTCCCTGACAGATGTCCGTGCGTGTCGCTCCATCTACGATGAACTCTGGCCGTTTACAGAACTCCTGCAGGGAACAAAATACAAGAAGAGCAAATCAGTTTTATGCTTGATTGATTATTAATGCCCATCAAAAACAGATGTTATTGATCTCACTCTGCCTTTAAAGGGTTAATCCAAAGAAATGACACAACACTTGGTTAATACAGGTTGCATGAAGTCAAGTTGCTTTTAAGTTTTATTTCACGCATTTAAACTGAAAATTACATCAAATATGTGTTTATTAAATTCAGTTAATTACTCTCAAGGACTTGGCTTTATTTTTTGTTTGTGTAGTGATTAATCAGGGTCATAGCAGCTAGCAAACAAAGACTGTTTCTATTCAAATATTTGTCCAAAAATGACATTTTAGTTAACAAACTAGACACCTGAGTTGACTTTCAGCATTTCTTTTCAAGCAAATATGCTTACTATGCTACTTATGAAAGACATTTAAAGCTCGTTAAAGCTAACGTCTGACCATCCCCACGTCTTCTAAGAGTTATTGGTAAAGATCCCTCAGAACAAACAGCCTCATTTTTAAATGTTTCTGCACCTAGTAAAAACCAGGACACAAATAAAACAGTATGTAAGCTTTCATCAGTTCAAAGGTTTTTCACTTTCTTTTTTTTCTTAGCTAGGCTAGCTCCTTGCACTAGCATCTCGATTTTCCTGCTTCGCTAACAACAAAGAACTTTAATTTACTCTGTTTTTAACAAACTTGTCAGCAAGCTTAGCAATTGTTGTTTGTCAATTGTTGTAACATGCAAAGTGGTTTCTCTGGTGTCCTTAATGTGGATATTTTGTGTTTTTTCTACTAAATTTGAAGTTTTTTAGCCAAGAAAAAAATAAACACTCTCCTATCTAAAATTAACTTTAAAGTATCGAGGTATCCACAGGTATTCAGTAATATATATTTTAGGAGCATAATGTTGCATTTTAGTGATTCTTGTTTTCCAGTAAGCCCTCTTTCCTTTAAACCATGTTCTGCTCAGCATGTTGAGCGTGAGAAACTGCACATGAAGCTATAAAAAGAAATATTCCATTTATCTTCATGCCCCACACAGACACACAAACCATTAGATACATGGTTGAATACACAGACACACGAGCATCACATACACAGATTTAAATTCCTTTCTTTCAAGACTTACATAGAGCACAGATTTTTGGAGGGAAATATGAACACCATGAACCCTCTTGTGCAGCGTAAATATTACAGATCCTGTGGTGCAGGACAGAGCCCATGCATTATAAAACACAAGACTTTTTTGGAGAGATGAGACCCCAGGAAGCATTAGGGCTGCATGTTTCACACACACATACACACAAGCTCACAGTGGCTCTCACACACTCAAATGGAGGCTGCAAGACGAGCTAAGAGGCTGCAGTCACGCTGATGGTCACGACCCCGAGAGCTTTTAAGATCAAGACTTGTCTCCCTGATGTTCCATCACAGGACTGACAACAGCGACCTGACACGCCATGTGTGAGTCTAACAGCGATGAGGGAGTACTGTCTTCAAGGCTGCCGTGATAACACCCAGTGAAAACGTGCATGCACAGATACAGATACTGTGGTGTATTTATAACACTAAGACTGACTGGGAGAGAGGGAATATCTCTGAGACATTCACACAGTCTTGACGTTTCAAACTACTAATCAATCCTGACAGGGTGGTTAGTGGTCAAACAAAAAAATATGAATCTGTTAGGACAGGTTTCTCAGTAGCAGGGCATGCTCAGACTCTATGTACTGGGGTGGCCCAACTGGCACACTGACCTGTGCAGGGGTGGTCTGAAGTTTGTCTACACTAATTTTATTCACTTTTAAGTAACACAAGATAATGGCGACATATATTGTACATCTTCTAAGCTTAATAGTCAAATTAGTCAGACAAATATGTATGTCCAAAGTCACAATTAAAAGCAAAAAAAGAATTAATCAAACCAATTAATTCACTTTTTCTTCTTACCGTGGGCCTCATCCAGCGCACTCCTTGGGTCTTGGACGATCTTGGTCCAAGCTCGTTGAATCCCAAAGAGGATGCGGCACAGGGGAACAAAGTATCCTCAAACAGCCTCCCACTCTGGAGGCACTGGGCTCTCAGGGAACCATAGTCCTGACCCAGGAACTTCACAGCATTGTGGTTTTGTCCAAGACCGTCATCACGATCCCATTGACTCCTCAGCCTGGCGGCCATGCCCGTAGCTGAGTAAATGTGCTCTTCCATCCTGAGCTTGAGGAGTTGAGAGCGTAGGGTTGACTGTCACTTTTTTGTTGGGTGTTACAATAATATGTAAAGGATATGTTAACAATTAATGAGACAACTGTACCCTACCGTAGCAACAGATTGGCCTAAACTCTTATAGAAGGTGGTAATAGCTTGAAAGGCTTAATTATGAATCAGGATGTAAAATCCATAGCCATTAAGATGCTTTTAAATATTTACAACTCTCAGCTGCTGCTTGGTTGTGGTTCTGCTGTATAAGGAGGATGCTTCAAATCTAAAAACAATCAGTGCAGGGGCTCAAAATATGTGAAAGATAAAAATGTCCTCCTCACAGTAAAGTCACAACTTATTCCAGAGTTCTACCAATCATTGTGTGTTGTTATTTTTTCATCCAGACACGAGAAGCCAACAGGAGTGCAGGGGGTCAGTCTGTCTTTAGTTCCCAGCAGCACATAAAGCCTAGGGGGAAAAAAGAAAGAAGAAATGAGAGTGCAAAGTGAAAGTATGCACAGATGCAGGTTCACACATAGTTCGATACCTATACATGCCAAACAAACAAAAGCAGCAGCTACACCCTATGTTCAAGCTTTATGGGCGAATGGACCCTCCCTATCTCTTTTCAGTCAACAGTACACACATGCTGGCCATGCATAGCAAAGGGATTAGTCACAATGGGTATATCAGTGCTACATTTACTGCCTGCTGCTGAAAGTGTACACAGTGTCAGTCAAAAACCCTTCAAAGTCAATGTTTAATCACAGTGGCATTAAACAAAATGGGGGTCTTAGTTCCTTGTGCGAATGGTGTGTTTCATGGGCACAGGGCTGACAGAAACAGAGGCTTTCTGAGAGTCTTGATGCACAATGAAGGCAGCTAACAAGCAAAAGCTCTCTGGGACTCTTTAATTAAGCAGAGCCACGGACGAGTAAGTGTAAACTGTCATTAGTGCCTCCGAAGCGCTTGACAGAACTGGAGCTTTGCGAAGAGTTCATCTTAGTCCGCCTGTCTTTTGTAGTACTCGCTCTGCTTCTTTCAGGTCTATTTTTAACACCTCTTTTTTTTTTTGTTAAATTAGTTCCGCTCTGTATCTTTTTTTTTTTTCTTGAACAGCCACAACTCTCCACGATAACCAAACACTCTTCCTGTTTCAAGAATCGGCCGTCACAACAGACGACAGAAGGAGTTTGACTGTAGTTGGCTCAGAGGGAGCAGCAAAACCCTGTTACTGTTTCCACCAGTCACTGTGAACCACACCCATCAGCTCACTGACAGAAAAATGTTCCAGAGCATGTGGCCACAACAACAGGTTTCCACAGCTGTTACAAAATGTAAAAGACTTGTTCTACAATAATTCAATTATTTCACAATGATTAACACTGCTACAACTTAAGTAAGGATAGTATTGCTACTACGAGCAAGACAACGAGCAAGGCTACTACGAGCAAGACAACAGCAATTATTATAACTGCTGCTAGCACCCGCTAGCTAGCAGGACGAACAGTGCTTTAAGTTCATCTACAACAATATCACTTTTTTCTAAGTTTTTTTTTACGAGTTTGATATCTAAAACAGCTACTACGCACACAGTTGCCTTCAATAACAGTAGAAATTGCTTCATTTTTGTTGAATATGACATAGCTAGCATAGTGGTTAAATTATTTCTGCTAGGTTAGCAGTAGCGGGACTAACATACTTTATTTTTTCAACAACATTTTGGACCTACATTGTTTTATGAGTATTAAATCTAAAAGAACTACTACGTTTACCGATTCTTACACTAAAACACTTTTTTTCATAGCTAGCATTGAGTATCAAATTATAAAGGGCTAACATCAGTTAGCATTGTTAAAAGGCCTATTGTTCTTTATTGTTGTTGAAGGACATTTTTAAAATGCCAATGTTACCATCTTGTTTGTTTGTTTTTTCGGCTTTTATTTTGTGGCGTTATTGATGCCAAAGCCGAGATTAGCTAGATCTGTTGTTAGCGCTTGTAGACCATCAACAATGTTAAATTTTTCATACAAATATTACTTAACCTCCTGAAACATATGTTACTTTTACAAATATATATATATACCACAATTACAACATTAGGGCTTCGCTTTTAAAATCTGCTATCAAAAATTGTTATATCTTGTTGTTGGTCTATTTTTAATGAATTTTACTCCACACTGTGACTTGTTTTGAAAAACAACTACATTCGATACAATAAAAAAACTTTAACACATATAATAACAAAAGCTGCCATCCAGGCTGACTGCAGTACTGGACTGAACCGTAGCTTTTTCCAATTAATAACCATTTTGATACTTGCCTTTGAAATACAATATACAGATAAAGTGTTTGTGATCCAATCTGTAACCAAAACAACATATAACATGCAAACCATTCGATGTTTATTTTATTTTTAGCTCAGCTGGATATCAGGGCTCACTCTGCCCGACAGGACTCCAATCTGGATATGATAAATATTTAATTTCCCCTTGCATGTGAACATATAGCGCCCCCCCCTTTCCACACACACTTATAGGCTACATGCCAACACACACACGGAGGACATCCTCCACATCAGTGCAGGTAGTGACATATAGCAGAAATGACAAGCTGCAGACAACATGTCCAGACACATAACAAAGAGGCCTCTAGTCTTCACCCAAGCAGTACAAGATGGAGCAGAATTACAGTAATAACCAATAAATATATAATTCTGCAGAAACCAATAAGGGAATTACTAAACCCACTGTGTTTGCAATAAAAGTCTATCATTATATGGTTTTTTTTTGCCACGGGCCTGGTAACATTACTCTATAGGCATCTGCATGATTTCCTCCATAACAGACAGTATGCAAATTACATTGTCACATCAGACTGATTAGCTGATGTAATGGGGTCATTAAGATGCAGATAATGGGTTTTTTTGGTAAGCAGAAGTCCTTCAAGACTTCAAACCTCAAACCAAAAGTCAACACAGTGTGTCACTGCTTTTCTGCTGATGAGTGTCTGCGCCCAGTTGTTTTAACTCCTCACGACACAGTTGAGAGACTGTTGATGATTATAACTCCTGTGTGTGTGTGTGTGTGTGTGTTGGGGTGGGGGTGGGGGGGTCTCGTGTTTGTGCTGTGAGTAAGCAGTCTGAGAGCCCCGGGTGTATTTTCTGCATGCTGAGGTTCATATTCCAAACACTGTGAAATGAAACATCTAAAGTATTTGCAATAAAGCCGTGAAGAAAATAGACCTGCATTGCAACGAGACACGCACAGTGTCTGATGGAGAAATAAACGCTGACTCTTGCAGCGCCCTTATAATCAAAGTAGGATGTAGAGATCTGCTTCAAAACAGGGTGTGCACGTAGATAACGACCTCTGTACTTCATGTAGTTCAAGAACAGTGAATTTCGAGTAACTTAGATGTATATTTAAGTAGAGTATATCCTCGTTCATTTAAAGAAGGACATACAGTGTTTGTGGGGGTCCAGCTGTCAAACTGCAACTTTCATCTAAGTTGACCGACTAAAACAGCTGGACGAAACATTTTCTTCACCTCTCGCTGTGCACAAACAACATCCGCATACATGGAGCAGAGAGATACATGAAGTCCAAAAAGATAATACGCGGAAATAACAGAACATAAACATGATCAGCAGATTTCACGGTCATGATGAGTTATGGAAGTTGTGCGAGGCTGATGTTAAAGGAGGGGTTTCTCTAACGTGAGTTCTCCATGAAGTGGCTGAGAAACTTAAAACTCATGTAAGGGGGGAAAAAAAAGTTCATGTCAGGGATGTCAAAAACATTTTTAACATTAACACTTTCAAACCTCCATGCATGCTGCGCGACAAAAGCTGATCAAATAAAAAATCATTTTATATTTACCTTGGCTTGAGGTTAATCCTGTTACATTCAATGTACAACTTAGCCTTCTCTTTCTCCTGCCATGTTTAGTGGAGGTGTCCCCTCCCCTGCTTTCTACCAGCAGTTATTATTTAGAAACGCCCAGCTGCGTCGCTTCTGAGCTTGGAACTACTCATGTGCGCTCACGAGTGCGCATGCGCGTTATGGAAAGCCAAGCGTGCCATTAACATCGACGCTTGTTTCATTTCTCTTTCATGTGTTTATGCTGTCATTCCTTTCAAAGACGTCAACACCTGTAAACAGTGCTGTGAAGACAATTCTTCAGTGTGCTTTACGGCTTGCTGTATGAAATGTACCATATTGAATGTTCAAAGAGCCACATTTTCCACAGTAGCAAATCAAGGCATTTAATAGTTGCACCAGGCAAATATACACATGAAACGCTGTATGTTTCTTTAGGTGTTTGTGTGGAAACAGAAATACGACATGTATTATGTATAATAATTATGTATTTGGGCAATTGATGCAACGTTGAACAATGGTTAAACCATATGCAACTTTAATACGTGAAGATTATTTCGACAGCCTTGTTGTTTTAGAGCACAAGGCATGGATCCAACTGTAAGAACCTATAAGCAAGGTGTTGATGCTGTCCTCAGTAATCCCCCTGGTTCCTTTCATGTTTAGATGAAATCAAGTTGTTAGCTTGTGGTATTATTTTCATACCCATTATTAGGTGACTGAATAGAATTGAAAATCTAATTTAAACAAACCCCTCAGACAATATACACCTGACTTTTATGTACGCTCCTTTTAATCATTCTTTATTTATGTTAATCTGTAAAGAGACCTGAGCTTACCTGAGTGAGCTCTCTGTGATCAATCCTTCTCCACGATGCAGTAAAAACAAAAACTCATCTTTATAAGCCACAGAATTGGACCAGAAAGACCAATTTCTTCCACCCCTGCAATAAAGTAATAGATCCGTTTTTCATGGGGAAAAAATGAAGAACTGATACTTACAAATTAGAGGATAGATCAGAATACTTCCTCCTTATCTTAAATTGTCTTGAAACAATCTCCAAGAATATCAAAAGGCCACATTATCGACTACATTTTATTTGTGCAACAACTCTTGTAAGCTGTATTCTTTAAGTTTTCCGTAATAAAGTATTAATCCATCAAACAGAGAATGGTTTTAAAGCTATTAAAAAGGTATTGTGTTTAAACTATGAACGGTATGTTTAAACACTGACATCTAGGGGCTACAATACGTGAGCGCGATGTGATCTCTTCTGTACTTCATTCCCCAGCAGGCAGTGTGGTGCAATGTTTCCCATCATGCTTTGCGCCAGCTCCCGTCCGCTCTACTCGCGTGTCTTCCGCCGCCGCCGTTTGTTTCATTGAGAGAGAAACTCAACATGGCAGTCGAAGGACCACCGGGCACCGACTCTCTGCCGTCCGATTTAGGGAGTGCTATCGCGGGATTAAACGCATGGAGCCACCCGGAGCTCCAAGCCAAGCTGGCGGAGCTGGGAGCGCCCAACATGGGTAAGAAAAGTCCGGAGAGAATCTTGGAAGAAGCACTCTGTTTAGCTAACAGATGCTAACTCTAGCTAGCATAACGTAACACAGCCGTCAGCAAAGCAGCAAAAAGCCAGGCCCACGGCGTGTTTACACTCATTAGATAGGAACACAGCTTCCTATTATGCAATCAGTGTATTAATCTGATGCTTATAAACACATATACCTTGATATTCAGATGTGCAGTCCACAGTGATAGCTTCCTGGTTAGCATTGCTAAGATAGCATGTACTGCTAAGTTTAGCACTTAGTAACTTCTCTGGTTTGCTGTTTTGTCCTTGTGATGACTGAACGGTTTTAGTTCAGCATGGTCACATGAAGTTATTCTAATGGTAATGTGTGTATTTCTCCTTTAAAATGTGATGTTTTCATGTTCCAGGTCCCAGAGAGGAGCTGATTGACAGACTGAAGGGCTACATGATGCAGGTAACAGACCTACGTTTCCTTACTTCGATAACTTGTTTATCAAAAAGAAACAGTTGTATTTGTTCACATTGAGTGTGTTTACATGGACTTCAGTATCCCTATGTTGATCATATTGGGAATATGACGTTCACATGCTCACAGAGAAACCCCATGAATTTCCCTTGGGATCAATAAAGTATCTATCTATCTATCTATCGTGTACCCTTGTGTACATGATCAATAATAGTATCCAGGTTTCTGATTACTGCATCTGATTTGCGCACATATATATATTTTTTTACAACATAGACTACGAACATTTAGAAATTTGAGAAAAATGAGAACCCTGAGGCTTATGCATAAAAATTGTAGCAAAAACATCCTTTTAATTTATCCCTCCTATGAATCCAAAATAAAAGTCCCAAACAAACAAATGTGGTCTCTGAAAGTTACGTTCAAATGTTTTACTCAACAGAAAAGCAGGAAGCCATCATTCACTCATCCAAAACAAATTCAATCCACCCTAAAAAAAAAGTAAAAAAAGAAAAAAGAGAGAGGGATAATCATCACCAGGATACTGAAGTCCATGTAAACGCACTGATTGAGAGATTGAACATAAACTTCTTTTAATGCTACTCCTCCGAAAGCATCCAGTCAGTCATTAGTGTGAGTGTGTCTCCTTACAGACCGGGATCCTCCTCAGCAAACCCAATGATGACAAGTCCATGGGCTCCCAGGTAAATGTCATAACCTATGGAAAATAGATAATAAATCATTTGTCTGTTAAACCCAATATTTTCTTTTTTTTGTTCATAATTTACATCAAAAGTTATCATGTTATGTGGTGAACTGTGTTTAAACAGCTTTTCATTTGACAAGGATAAGGGTATTTGAGAAATTTATAGTAAATAGAATATTTAGATAAAATCAGACGTTGTCTTCCCTCCAGATTCCCGGGATGCCCCCCCTGCCCCCGATGCCCATGCCCCCTATGCCTCCTGGTATGGGGATGCTGCATTCGATGAGCATGATCCCCGGCGGGCCCCCTCCGCCCAACATGCACATGAGCATGGAGCCTCCAGGTCTGCCTCCCCCGGGCCTGTCGCAGGACGACCAGCTGAAGATGGTGCAGCAGAGAGCGGCCATGGTGTTACAGCAGGAGGAGAGAGCCAAGCAGCAGGTGGAACCGACCGGACCCAAACGTTCACTTCCTCTGTACTCTCCACCCTTCACTTCTCTGAAACACAAACTGAGCCTTCCTCAAAGAACACAAAAAAACATCCCAAAAAAATCTGCTTTTGATCAACTTTATGTAAAACAACAACAATTAGCCGTCTCATAGGTGACACTGCCTGATAAACAACAAGCACACTTTTATTTAATTTATTTATATAAGCCAACACAGACAAGCCTTTATTTATTGGGCTGTTATTCAGTCTTTATTGTCTCCGTGTATCACAGGGTGAACCCCGTGTCATGGATGAACAGGAGCTTCTGGAGCAGCAGAAGAGGGTGAGACGATATAGATAGTCCACCTGGTACATCCAATCCCTTAGTTTTTTTTATTTTTATTTTTTAAGGTTACAACCAGGAACTAATCGTAGGAATGTATTTAGCCAACAAGAACCTTGTTGTCTAAATAATTCACTTTCAGAAGTGATCTTTAAGCAGTCAGGGCGATTTCTTTTCCTCCTTCTTTTCCTTCGTACACCTTCATTTCTCCTTCTTTTTTCCGGAACATCTTGTACTGAATGGTTTCCTCCTCCCGTCTCTGTCAGGCTGCGGTGATGATGGAGCAGGAGCGTCGGCAGCAGCCCGGTCCGGGGGCCAGATCCATGCCCACCGTCAGCGTGATGAGAGGTGTGTAGGTGGATGTGTTGTCTTGACCTTCTGCTCTCTATCTCTCTCTTCAAGTGTGCAGTGATGTTTCACTTCTATCGTTGGCGTGAATGAAACGGGGAAGCTGTTGTTTTGCAGGTTTGGATCCTCGTGGACCGCTGCCCCCCGGTGTCAGCATGATGCCCCTCCAGAAACAGAGAGTTCCTCCTCCTCCAGGAGAAGACAACCGCGAGGTCGGTGCTGAATTTCACTTCTTTGTGTCTGGTAACTAGGCATGTGTGTTGCAGGCCGCCATTTTCACTGTAGTGAGGCAGCGAGCGTAACACAAAGGATGATGGTCTCTGTAGTTCCCATTCAGTCTACTGCAGCGGAAACAAATCAACACTTTTTTTCCCTGAATGATCGATCATGTCATCCTATCGCGTGTCCACGACCATATTTAGTTTTGTTTTTTTGCATGGATTCCAGGCGTGGCAGAGCGACGAGGTGAGCATCAGCGGGCCAAAGATCCCTCAGGCTCTGGAGAAGATCCTGCAGCTGAAGGAGATCAGACAGGAGCAGCTCACAGACCCCACAGGTCGGTACTGAAGCAACTCCTCTGTTTGAAGGTTAGCCATGAACATCTGTTGACGTCGATCTCGTCCTTCTTGCAGGAGAGGAAGAGGATGAAGAGCGAGCAGAGATGGACATGAACAACACAGCTGTCATGTCAGAGACCGAAGAGGACGATGGACAGATATCCAAGAAGGATGTAAGTCCTGATTTTGTTGCTTCATTATATCCAACTCTCTGTGTTCTGGACAGTTTTTTTCTCAACTCATTGAACTTCCTCTTCAGAAAAACCGCCGGCGTAGAAACCGCAAGAAGAAGAGCAAACAGAAGCGGGCGCAAGAGAAGAAGGAGCAGGCGGAGCAGAAGAAGGACGAAGGAGACGACAAAGAGAAGGAGAAGGAAAAAGAGAAGGAGAAGGAGCCCGAGGTGGAGATCGAGTACATAACAGAGGACCCGGAGATCTACGACCCCAACTACATCTTCTTCAAGAGGATCTTTGAGGCGTTCAAGGTGACCACGGAACACCTTCTGATGTGCTTAATGCTGCAGAGAAATGTTTCCTTGCTTTTGTCCTGATCTACCGTGTCCTCCACAGCTGACCGACGACGTGAAGAAAGAAAAGGAGAAGGAGCCCGAGAAGGCGGAGAAACAGGAGACGGCCGTGCTGCGGAAAAAAGGATTTGAGGATGAGAGGAAAGACAGTGACGACAGCGATGAGGTTTGAAACCTACCACAGGATCAGAAAACGGAACAAAAAAAGAACAAACACCAATTAGGTTGAATGTAAAATGTTTGTGTCTGTACAGGAAATCCGACCAGATGTACCCAAACTCTCCAAGAAGAAGCTGAGGAGGATGAACAGGCTGACTGTGGCTGAACTCAAACAGGTAAATCAAGACTAACTTTTAGATTAACGGATCTCTTACACGTCTTCTAATCTTTGTTGTCCTTCTTGCTGAACTCAAACAGGTAAAGAAAAAGACCAACATCTAGATTAACTGATCTCTTTTACATATAATAATCTTTGTTATCCTTCTCGCTAAACTCAAACAAAACCAACCTTTAGATTAACAGATCTCTTTTTACATCTTCTAATCTTTGTTCTTATCGCCGCAGCTCGTGGCTCGTCCAGACGTGGTGGAGATGCACGACGTGACGGCCCAGGAGCCCAAGCTGCTGGTCCACCTGAAGGCCACCAGGAACACGGTGCCCGTCCCCCGTCACTGGTGCTTCAAAAGGAAATATCTCCAGGGCAAGAGAGGCATAGAGAAGCCCCCGTTTGAGCTGCCCGAGTTCATCAAGAAAACGGGGATCCAGGAGATGAGGGAGGCTCTGCAGGAGAAGGTGCGGGGGACTACTTTTACCTTTCAGAGCGGCGTCTTTTTAAATGTCCTACGCAGAAGGGTGACCGTTTGTTTTCCGTTTACAGGAGGACGCCAAAACAATGAAAACGAAAATGAGGGAGAAGGTTCGTCCAAAGATGGGAAAGATCGACATCGACTACCAGAAGCTGCACGACGCCTTCTTCAAATGGCAGATCAAACCCAAACTCACCATCCACGGAGACCTCTACTACGAGGTGCGACGTCCATAAAACCGTCAAAAAACATCTGTGAAGAAAACAGACGTCGTTCTACGTCGATTTACTCGCGCAGGAAAGGAGCAGACTCGGCTTCGAGCTGCACACGCGTTGACCAGTTTTCTGTTTGTGTGTGTCCGCAGGGCAAAGAGTTTGAAACTCGTCTGAAAGAGAAGAAGCCTGGTGATCTGTCTGATGAGCTGCGTATCGCTCTGGGCATGCCGGTCGGACCGGTGAGAGTCAACAAACACAATTCAAAGAGAAACTACAACGCTCGACACTTTTTTTTCTTCAACACTTATCACGCCCGAGCCATAATAACAGTCTAACTCTACTGCTTGAATCATTCATTGGGCATCAATGTTTCCGTTTCTTCTTCCCTAGAACGCCCACAAAGTCCCCCCTCCCTGGTTGATCGCCATGCAGAGGTACGGCCCCCCTCCCTCGTACCCCAATCTAAAGATCCCCGGACTCAACTCCCCCATCCCAGAGGTGAGACGCTTGCTCTGCTCCTGCTGCAACTTTAACCAGCTGTGCTTGTGTTTGTTCTAACCTGCTGTCCACTCTCTCGTCGCTGTTAGAACTGCACGTTCGGCTATCACGCCGGAGGCTGGGGGAAACCGCCAGTGGACGAAATGGGCAAACCTCTTTACGGAGATGTGTTCGGGACAAATTCTGCAGACTTCCAGGTCAGGACTCGAACGCCTCATGCTTTATTACCTACACAGGGAAATCTACCTGAGACTCCAGCTGCCTTTAAAGTATCAATATATCTATATTTATTGCACCAAATGATGAGAAAAGTTCTCTCAAGACATTTGATGAAAAGAGAGTTAAAAAAAAAACAACAAAAAAACTTCCTTCTATAAGAGGCAGAAATCATGTTGTTAATTTTCTAACTAGATCTTTGTGTGTTTCTTTGTGAACAGGCCAAAGCTGAGGAAGAAGAGGTGGATCACACGCCGTGGGGAGAGCTGGAGCCTTCAGACGAGGAGTCGTCGGAGGAAGAGGAGGAGGAGGAGAGCGACGAGGAGAAGCCAGACGAAACGGGATTCTTCACGCCAGCAGACAGGTACGTGACAATGAAACGATTACATCATCTGTTTTCTTCTTCTTAATGTCCACATGGAGATGCGTTCAAGGACCATCTTGGAGGAAGTCACCGTGCACTGAGTCTTGTTGTTTTGTGTTTTAGCGGGCTGATCACGCCCGGAGGGTTCTCGTCGGTTCCCGCAGGCATGGAGACGCCTGAGCTGATCGAGTTGAGGAAGAAGAAGATCGAGGAGGCCATGGACGGGTGAGTGACGCTCTGCATTTGTTCTATGTATGAATGTGCCGTAACTTAGCTCAACACGTCTTTGTGCTTTCCCAGTGTAATATGACGCACAGCAGGAGCGCCACGTGTTACTCGCAGACATTATACTGTGGTTAAACCTTAATATTTTAGATAACTTACGAGCAATATTGGTAACAAAACAAATCATCTCGATTGCTCGGTTTGTTTTTGTCACAGAAATGAGACGCCTCAGCTGTTCACCGTGCTGCCAGAGAGAAGAACTGGTCCTGTAGGAGCCGCCATGATGGCCTCAACGCACATCTACGACGTGTCAGGGGTAAGACGAGTCTGTTTGCTGTGTCCAAAATTAAATTTAAATTAAAGAGAAAAATCCTGCTTTGTTTATGTCTGTATCCACGCTTTTAAATGAAATCCACTCTCTGCTGTCTTCAAGGCCATGGCAGCCCGTAAGGCGTCCGGAGGGCAGGAGTCTCAGGGCGTGGAGGTGGCTCTGGCCCCCGAGGAGCTGGAGCTGGACCCCATGGCCATGACGCAGAAGTACGAGGAGCACGTGAGAGAGCAGCAGGCCCAAGTGGAGAAAGAGGACTTCAGCGACATGGTGGCGGAGCACGCTGCAAAACAGAAGGTACACAGTTTACACAGTTACACAGACGCATAACCAATGTGGTTCGCCTCTTCCTTTTTTAGGTTTTTTCTTTCTTTCCACATTTGTATATTGACGACCTGTCGTTTCCCCTCCTACACGCTCTTATTGTGTTACAGCAAAAGAAGAGGAAAGCGCAGCCACAGGACACGAGAGGGGGCGCCAAGAAATACAAAGAGTTCAAGTTTTAGAGAAGAGACGTCAAGAGGATGAGCCACGACAGGAGACGAGAGAGAAAGAGCCAGTTTTTTACTCCACAGGATGCAGTCTGCAAAAACCAATCAGCTGTTAGACCAGTAACCGTAAACCTGTTTGTTTTGTTTTCTTTTAAAAACATGACGCTTTAGTGACGCGCCTCGTGTGATCAGTGTTACATGGCAACATGTACTTTCTTTGTATGACTCTAAATTTTATGTTTTGGTCATTTTTTTCACTGTATCCATTTTATTTCTTTGTTTTGTTTTGTAAATAAATGAAGTGATGATGACCGTCTCTTTCCATTTCATTTGATCCATTGAATCATTTGTTTTTCTGAGGGGATACTAAGTGTTTATGAAGTAGATCATCTTTGCCAGCTAATCCTGTCAAAGGATTAGCGTTGTAGCTTTGGCTACAAGGAGAATAGGAAAACTCATTCAGTTCTTTTTTTGATTGATTCGTAGCAGATATTGTCTTAATGCCTCTTAGGACAATTCAGTATTTTACTGGAATACTACTGCAGCTAAAATTACATGGAGAAGTTTAGTCTCTGAACTCGCTTCAGCCTAAATACTCTGCAATGATATTATAGAAAGTGTAAATGGACACGTTAAGATAATAACAGAACAAACAGTTCTTTTGTGATAGTTTTTAGTTGGAGGCTTGTTCTTGTTTTAAATTGTGGTTTCCATTAGGGGTAATTTTGCCGATTTTGTTTATGGAAATGTATTCTGTCCATGTGCTAGCCTATTAGCCAACCTAGCAGCTTAGCTTTTAAACTCTTTTCACGATGAAACGGGTTAAAATAATTTCAAATCTCAGTCATTTGCACGTTAAACGTAAGTTTCTTTAAACCAGTTTGTATTATGTATATAGTTTATATGACACAGTTTTTTTAGGGGATTTGTGTTGGACTGTGTTTTAGGTAGGAGCTGTGACTTTGTGGAGAATTTGCTTGTTGACTGATAACCATACAAGATTAATAATCCGACTCGTTGCCAATGTTTAATAAGAACTTTTTTAATTAAAATTGTTTTATTTATTTATTACTGGGAGGGATTGAATCACATCTTTGAAAGAGTTCAGTTTGTATATTACGACACACCAGGCCGCAGTGTGCGTTTCTACCACCAGAGGGCGGAAGAGGACTGGAGGTGACGATCACCTGACCGTGAAGCACAGTGACCTACATTGCGCATGTTGAGGTCAACAGTACACATTAACACACACCACAATAAAAGGCTTTCATCGTCTTAAAGTTACAACAGACATTTAAATGATCCCGAAAACGTTTTGGATGATCACTGTAGCAGTTAGTATTATCAATAGACTATCATTGATGTGGATGAATAATTAACAGCGACACCTCTGTGATTTGGAAATGTGCCTATAAAATGACATCATCTCCTGGCATGTAAGCATGTGTTTCTCTGTTTGCTTGCCCTCTCATTGGTCCAATAGTGCAGATTGAATGTGATGATAACCTACTGCTCATGGAGACAAATATCCTGCTAGTGTCCCATTATTTATAGTTAATTAGTGCTATTAACAAAAAAATAAATAAATAAAAAATCTTTGACTTCTGCTGCTGGCATATATTATAAAGTAGTGGAGCTTTTTATAGATAAGTAGTCGACAGAATAATTGTGATAATTATCTACTCATTTATTGCAATAACGTTTTCTATTCAGCATGCTTCCAGCTTCTCACTTGATTATTTGATGCTTGTCTTGTAATAAATAATGGTAAAATCAATGTTTTCACCTTTAAATGACTGTAAAGTCATTGTGCTTTCACTTTTTGGCATTTTTTTTGGCACTTTCATCCTGATCTCAAAGAAGTTTTAATCTGCCTTTTTCAAAATACAATTAAAAAAAATTTGGGGACCAAAGTGTTACTCTGCAAGAAACACTGATTGTGGCTTTACAGCCTATATAAGGATTGTTGTAATGCAAACGTTGGACTGTACAAATGTTTAAAGTTTGCCATAAAAGTTGTCATTGTACACAAGGTTGGCTATAATTGTGTCACATAAAAAAAACAGTCTTAACTAAAATCGATTTTGACATTGGCTTTGGACCTTCTCCAGCATCATTTGATGACCTGGCAGATTTACGGGGCAGTGTAAAAAGTAACACAGGATTATCCCGTGACCGTCTTTTTAATCTGCTTGGTTATAATCTCTTTATCGAAGGCAGGAGAGAAGCGTGTTAAAAAGAGCAGGGGGGTTTGCACTGTGTTTAGGTAATCTGGCTCATTATCTAAAGCCAGGGAGAGACAGAGCGATTGTGGGCGGGCCGGGCGCAGAATCTGCATGGTTTTAATTCCACCTCATCAGTGAAGCATCCGATTTCACTCTGTGTTAGGTTTGTCTGTTAGCCTACTGTCGAAAAGAAAAAGGCCTATAACATGGCGGACTCCCTGGAGCAGAAGCTGCTTTACTGTCAACATAAAGATTTAATTCAAAGGTTGTTAAAACACAAAGTCTTATATTCAGAAGTAACTTAAGCAATAAAAACACATTTTAAGATCATATTCCATTATGTTGAAAGGCCCTCGATCTTAGAAACTGCTTAACATTTTTTAATGTTAGCTTTAGCTTGCACCTACATAACATTGTTGTAGGGAAAGGCCCAAACTCAAAAACCCCCAAACTTTATATTCACTCTGAATTTGGCAATGTGGCCGACTCAATCCTGTATTTTTTGTGACTCAGAAGTGACCGTATTTGAATGACAGGACGGAAACACACTGTCGACAGTCTGCTGCTATCGCCTTGTCTATCACTGGAAGCCCTAAACATAGCTAGCTTTATGTCGAGTTACCTGAAATAAGACCATCATCTAAAGCAGACAAAAACATCCCGCTGTATTGAAGAGGACTTTTAAACTCTTAAACTCTTTTAGAAATGTTTTTCTGAGGTGATGAATAAAAAGAGAAGTAGAAAAAAAAAATCAGGGGACGGCCCCTCGTGGGTTGAGGCATTTCCGTGTTTGCTTCCCTTTTGAAATCAAGACGCCACCTCGGCTTCTTCCTAAACCTGCTTGATATTTAACAAAGTGCTCCAGATTTTCCTATTTGATGATAAAATGCATTTACAATACTGAAATAGCACATCCATAATATAACTCTTAAATTAAATTAATTAGTTGCTAAGATAAAGCTCTCAGGTGCTATAGTTGAAATATTATAGACCAAAGCAACAAGCAGCAAAGTGTTATATTGTGCTGCAGAGACTGAATGACACATTTGTTATAATAATGTCTTTATATGAACAAACATGAATGCCAAAAGTTAAGGAGGGGACATTTAGTACAAACATATAACGCCTCTACCTGTTGGCGTTTTCTGTTACATCATCACCACTCAAACTCAGCACACAGAAACGTCTGAAAAGCATCCAAGAACATCTGAGGCACATGACGTCGGTGTAAGCCGCGATCACGTATGATAATCTGTCTATGCTCAAAACGTCAAAGCAGTGCTCAGCCAGCCAGGAGCCGTGACGTGACGTCGGCTGCGTGATTATAGGTCACCTTCTGATTTCACAGATTGTAACCACAGCTCAGCCTTTGTCACCTGCGTTGTGCAAACAATGCACCTGTTTAATGTCGTTGCCAAACACAAGGGAGAGCTGCAGCGTGGCGGGAGTGTCGGAGGGAGGAAAGATGGAAAAGATGCTTCCATGTGGTGACGATAAAGAAGTGAACAGAAACGCCAAATTACATGTGAGATGAGCACTTGCTAGATTTCTTGATGATGAAATCGGAAAACCACATGTGATTTTTTTTTCTCCAAATGATCAGCCCTTTTTTTATTGTCAGCAAAATCGTTATTTGAAGATCAAACCAGGTTATATGTCAGCTCACCGGATGAGTCAACTAGTTCACATTGCAAAAAAAAAACAGATTTCACAGACTACAACCGGTTTTGCACCATTGTTTATTTGCCTGCTGACAGCAGCAGAAAGAAGGTGTGTGATTGTCGGTGAGACAGCACGTGTGTATGACTAATGGGACACACTTTGAATCACACCTGAGACTCCAGTCAGTGTGCCATGCAGGCCTAAAATAGAACAATTCACTTTTGATTTACCCACTCTGGGCCTCAGTTAAACCAAAGAACATGTTTTGGTTTTACTCCATGAGAGTAAATATCTCTTTGAGTTCTGATTCATATGTTGTCGTTATCAATGTGGGTCAATACAGGCGCTGATTTCGATTGGTGGGTCAGATCGATGTGCTGCTGGTGTTCATCAACGGTGTGACTTGTTTGAATAATGATAACCTGGATTACTTCAACTTTTCTGCAAATGAAAAACATCATTGATCGAATGTGTGTTTGTTAATGTGTTAGCATTAAAATGGGTTTATAACCGACTGCACCTTTAAGGCTTCAGCACCTCAGGATACCTTTCACTTTTACAACATGGAGGTCAACAAAACATGCTGAATAGTGATTCTGTTCGATCATTTTCATCAAGAGGAATATGTGACTGTTGTATAAGATACATGTTAATAGAAGCATAAACAGGAAGAAGAAATTAAAGTGTCCATAAGGGACATGAAGCAAATGAATGTGCAGTAACATCTGAGGATAGTGTGATCAGTTTTATTTGTTATAAACTCAACATTTCAAAGTAATGTATATTCTGAAGAGAGTGCACTTTCAGGATTAGGTCGCCTACAATGAATCGGGTCGAAAGTCACAAAGCAGTTTTGCCTTTCCTGTTTTTGGTTTCACATTTAAATATGCTTGTTTTTGCATGCTGCATGCAGGCTTTTCTAAATAAACAAATGTGGTTCTATTCCTTTAGTATAAACATGGTTTATAAAAATAGCGTAATATTTCAGAATGAATATAAGACACACAAAATGTGTTCCACGTTACAAGAACAAAAAATAAATAATGAGGCCTACATTAAACCATACATGCTACATCGCTGTGCAGCAAACTAAATATACCTGAAGATACATGATATTCAGTATTATGAATAATATTAATATTTTACAGAATTAACGTGTGTAAAAATAAGGCTAAAAATAAACAATATATTTTCACAAATATTATTTAGACAAGGAATAACATCACGTAAATTAATTTGGAAAAAATGTGAATACTAGAAATTTTTCCCTTATTTCTGTTCTATGTAGCATAGATAAATCTGTAATAAAAGAGACAGTAGCCTTAATGAAACAAATCTCAGCCTCTACGTTGTAATAAAAAAAAAGTAACAGTCTGTTTAAAAAATAAATGTAATTTAAATTAGTAAAGTAATACATGCATGCAGAATGTGATAAACCGTATCGTTGCATGGGGAAATATTATACAATACAACTAAACATCGAAACAAAAACATACAGAAACCAGCCTCTCTCTCTCTCTCTCTCTCTCTCTCTCTCTCTCTCTCTCTCTCGCTCTCTCTCTCTCGTCGCTCGTGCTCTGCCTCTCGTGCTCTACGTCCTCCAGCTGAAGAGGCGTAGCTCGCTGCTTGCTGCTCATTGTGCGACTCCAGCGAGAGAAAATTTCCGCTTCCTGCACCGATAAAACAACAACCGAGCGAGCGACACACAGCGAGCCGACGCGAAGTTCATTCGCAGGGGGGGGAAACAGGGAGTGGGTGAACGCTGGGGGATTTAAGCGCCTGTCTTGGGGTTAAAACACTCCCGACGACTGCAGTATGTTTTCACTAGCAGGCGGTCAGTAGCACCAGACGGAACAACTTTCCGTCTGCATTGTACGCGCGAGCGTTTTACGCATTTGCACCACCAGGAGCCTCTAAAAAAAAGGCAAAGAAAGGAGGAGCAGGCACCAAAAAAAAGGACAACACACAATTAGTAGCCAGGCTACTACGGGTATTCCTCCTATCAGCTCCGCCTGAAAGCCCGTCTCCAGCCTCCAGGATGTCGGAGCGAGGAGGGCTCCCGCGGACTGGGGGCGTCCCTTCGCCGCACATGCAGCCCTCCAAGCCGGTCAGCATCACCTCCAACCGGCCGGTCCACATGAACCTGTACGCCACCTGGGAGGTCGACCGCTCCTCGCCCAGCTGTGTGCCGAGGTACGTGAAGGGGGGGCCCCGCCGAGAAAAGGCTCATGGAAATATGTTGTGGGTGGTTGTGAATGAGAAATGACCCAGTCAGTGTGTTTACAATGGGGGATTTCAAATAGATTAAAACCTATGGGTGCCAGTTTGGAAAGATTATACCCTCATATGACTGGATAACATGCAGGATTATCAAATTAAAGACAGTAATACAAAAAAAATTGCATTTTATTTGCTCTAATTACCTATTTTGACCCCATTAAAACCCCCAAAGCTGCTTTTAGATCCCATTTTGACCAGCAAAATAATCACCACCCAGTAGCTTTTAAAACAGTGTTACAGATGGCACAAACAGACGTGCACCCCCCGGTTATCTTTCATTCTAATAAAGAGGGCTCGTGTTGTGACAGCTGCTGTAGATCGCCTCATTAGATCAATACAGGAGGCAGATCGATGAAGCAGAATGTCACGGCTGGATGTTGTTTCCACATGTGACACGTCTGTATCATCGGTGTGTGTGTGTGTGTGTGTGTGTGGGGGGTCTGATGGGAAAGAGGAAGGGCAGGAAAATGTGTTTGTGAGAGGTGAAGTCATTTTTGAGCGTCAGATGTCTTTTTCCACGACATGATCGTCTCCCGCTGTGACGAGATGAAAGTTGTTGTGCGTTTATGTGGCTGTGAGTCCGATTGAGGAACCGAGACACCATAACTGCATCACAGGGCCCGGCGTGTTGGAGCGTCGAAGACGAGGGAGCACAGGCGATGACTTTAAGGTGACTCTGCAGGCTCACCCCCCCTCTCTTGACTTGATCATTGAAGGCGAGGATGCAACAAACACTCATTTGTTCACGTGGACAGTGCTGCGAGCCCACTGCAGATCAAACTAAGCCGTGCGCCAAACGAATACTCAGGAAAGGCAGAAAAAAAGGCTCCATGTCAGGTCACGGTGAAGTAGATAATGTGGCGTTTGTTCATGTGGAGCGTGCAGTAAGTCCACAGAAGGCGAGACACCTTATCCACCTGAGCTGAGCACCAAACAAAGACATTCAAGTAGGCTGTCTTTGTGTGCCTGTGTGTGTGTGTGCGCCTGTGTGTGTGTGCGCCTGTGTGTGTGTGTGTGTGTGTGTGTGTGTGTGTGTGTGTGTCGGATTGGATGTGCCATAAAGGCCCTTTTTGTGTTTATGGAGCCTTGGTAATAAGCGTGTTCAGGAGCTGGAGTCAAGGTCAAAGGTTAACAGCTGTGACTGAAGCGCTGCTCATGTGATTCACAGCCCGTGGACGGAGTGAGCGGGGTCAGTCGAGCTGAGAGAGAGGAATGTAACAAAAAGATTAGTTTGTTTTTATGTCTTTAAACCATTTACAGCTCCTATCGTATTTTTTTACCTTTTAAACGTAACTTTTCACACTTTCCAATAACGTAACTTGGCGTACGGTGCGATGTGAAAAATGTGGCTCAAACGTGACGATAACGGTGGTTTTGCGATGAACGATATTTAGCAAGACAGCAGGCAGCGTGAACATCCAGCCCATCGTGGTTTATCCGACTGTTTGACAGATGCCGATGTCGTCCTTCGACTTCGACTCCCACGACGCCATCGCGTCCTCTCAGGTGTGACCTCGACGACGGATCAGAGTTGGTCCAACAGGTGACTCATTCTGCACGCCGTGTCCTCATTGAAGCGGCGCAGCGCAACGGATTCTGTCGACCGAGTCCGATCTCGACCAACACGATGTGACAACGAGGCGTCGTGCGTCCCAGACACCTGATGACCTGAAGACACCCAGGATGCCAGGTTTCTTCATCTCTTAACGCCTTGTCATCGATGTCCGACATGATCCTGGTGTCTTCTTCTTCTTCTTCTTCTTCTTCTTCTTCTGTGTTGAATCAGCTGCCCTCGGTGCCTCCGCGAGGAGTCTTAAAGTGGTCACACAGCCAGAAATCCATCGACCGCACGGCCTTTGAAACACTGATATTTGCACTCCCATAAAGTGTGGAGAGTCAGAACTGTTAATTCGCAGGCGTCCAGACGAGCTCAGATGTTTAGGTTACTAGAAGCAATTAGTGGGACTAAGCACGCTGGTTAAAGCATAAAGCTCCACACGCCGACGTCTTAATGCCGCTTTCTAAAATACTTTGGGGCTTTGCTGGGTTAGGAGCAAAGCCTCAAGGGTAATTTTTGCCTCTTAACATTTTGTGTGAGTGTGTGCGCTTGTGAATAAATGATACAGTCCTGGATCTATATTTTGTACCAGCTTGCATGAATAAATCCTCCCGTTGTTAACCTACATTTAAATATCTCTCCTCTTGACCTTTCCTTTTGGATACGGATTAGCACTTTCTTTGTGTTCGCTGATATCCACATACGATTTCCCCCCTTTTTTTTTTTTTTTGTTGCCATTGTGCTTCCGATCGTGATCGTTGATGTTTTGTTTTGGGGCCTTTTTTTTTTTTCCATCCTCAGCAGCCGTCACGGTCCGTCAAATATCTTCGATTTCACTGCAGCAGCGGAGCGAGGCTCGCAGAGCTGAGAAAAAGAGAAGGAGCGAAACGAGCGGATGAGACAGGGAGATAGGAGGAGGAGAAGCAGTGGAGGCTCTGTCATCTCCATTCAAACAGGATTCCTCGCAGACGCGGGCAGCTGACGACTCGTCTTGTCTGTTTCGAGCCTGAAGAACCTGCGTCTGTAAAACGCTGACATTCAGGCCTAATGATGTTTTGCAGTCGGCTGAATGTGGCCTGTTCACTTGTTGTTGCTCAATCTTTGTTGCTGCAAGAAAGACTCCGTACTTCCTCTCCTCTTTAGTCGAGGTGTTGCCGCTGTAACCTCTTCCTGTCTACTCATAATGCCTCTTGATTTGCTGTTCAGATGCAGCGCTGTGGATTGAATCTGCCCTTCGAGGGGGGGGCAAACATGCTCTCATCTGCCTTCCCCTCGAACCGGGGAAGAACAGGAAACATTTAAGAGTGAGAGATGATATCACCAGTTTGAGCTCAGTTTTCAAAAAGTCGCCTGTAAAAAGTTCAAATATCAGTTTTGGATAAATCACAGTTGGTGTGAGATGCAAGTACTTCAGGTACATCAGGTTTACGCCCATGAAGTCGACACATGAGAGATACGATTGGAAGATGATGTGGCTGTCGCAAGCAACCGTTGTTTTAAAGTAGCGTAGAACTCTTTTTCCATAAATATCGATTATTTTAGCACATTTGAAATGTCAGAATTGGAAAAAAAGAGAGGAAATCATCTCTGTTCACTGTATCAGTCTGAACAACAGGGATTGCACAAGTCCCGACATCCGTCCATCACTGCAGCATGTGGTCCTTTCTGTGTCCACGCCTGCTGACCTCCTCTAGTAGTACTTTACTAGAGTGGAAGAAATCACAACTATGGCTTCAAACCAGCTCTCTCTGTGCCATGTAGAGGGTGATTCCTCTCTCTGCTGTCTCTTCGAGGCTTCTGTGCTATCATCAACACACACACACACACACACACACACATGTACGGGTGCTTGGTGCTATCCCCCCTCTGCTCGGTTCAATGCTTCCTCTTCTTCACCTCGAGGGTGAAACCGTAATGTTCTGCTGCCGAATAATCCCACTGATGAGAACTGTAGCCGGCCTAGCAGACTCAAAGCCTCCCCTCGCTCACACAGAGGCTTTAGTGAATACAGATTAGCAGCTCTCAGGTGCGTTTTTAAAGTCAGGTGGAATGTTGATACTGCCTGCCAGCGTTCACACTCGCGAATGGTTTGGATTCCGACATCCAGCGAAGTTTAGTTGAGGCCTCGTCGTGCAGCGACTCAGCGTTTGGTATTCCAGGAATGGGCCTTGTCACAGAGCTCTTCGCCCTTGCATTATTAAAGAAGGTCTCCTTAAAGAGCTGAGTGGAAAGTCCCATGACTCAGATCCATAGATTGATGCTGAGTCAGTGCCTTAGTGGTGCGTCTAAGACCACAGATGCATAGAAAGGAGTGTGGACACTGTGTACAAATTGAACCATAGAGGAACAAAGCAACAACTAATGGCTATCTGCTAACTACACATATGTTTACATATCTTTTATTCGTTTTCTAGTTATTCAGTCAAAGCATTAAATTACTTTTAAAAAAAAGAAGGTGTATATGGGAAACATGATTTAGCAAGTAGCTCTACAGTATGAAGGACTTTCTTTAGCCAGTTGGTAGCTAGCTTAGCCAGCATCACGTTACAAAGCGTTCTCAAAGTCGCTGCCCAAACTAAACTCACCAAACTCTAAAAAGTGACTCCTTCATTTTAAGGTTTGTTAGCTTGCTCGCTAACTCTTGCTAAGAATACTTTTTAAATGACAGAGACGCTAGCTGCTTTCTCTTTAAGCGTTACAGACTGTATAAAACATGGACATTGTGTCAGTGACGTCACCCATTGGTTTATATAGGAGAATTTTAAAGCCCATCGGTTGCCGTGGCTACATTGGAAATGCTTTCTTAAACTACCGTTCAGTCCTGAAACATTCTCTAATATAAGCACTTGTGAAGGTTACTGACATTGGCTTTACTCTGATGATAAAAGAAGCAACCATTAAAGAATCTCTTTCTGGCTAAGTGGTTCACCACTTGATCTCTGAGGGAAGTTCAAGGTATGAGTGCTTTGCTTTAAACAACCACAATGAGCCGAAAGAAGTAACCAAGAGGACACATTTAGATCTTCAAATATTCATATGAATAAGAGCAGAGAAGGCCATTGCATTACATATACACGCTTATATAATTTATATTGGCCTGCAGAAATCCAGCAGATGTTCTTAGTCATACACTGGACATTTGTTAGACCGGTTAGCTCTAATGGCCTTGCAGCACAATAGTGGACGACACGCTTTCCCCCGACTGTTAGCGTTAGCATTATCCACCCTGACCCCTAACTCCCCGGCTGCCTAACACACACACACACACACACACACACACAGTAAGAAATGGAAAGAACCCACACTCTCAGATGGGGTCACAGCGTTCATTAAGAAGCCTTGGCTCTGCCACTTGCCTCGCTGCTGCTCACTCTTCTGCACAGCTGAGTGGCTGGGAGGTCTGAAGTTTCCAGCTCGCCTGCTGGAGGAGATGGGGGGGGGGGATAAAGTGCAGAGAGCAAATTCCCTCCTCCTCTTTGGCCTTCCTTTCCTCGGAGAGTTTACTATTTCTGATAACAGCCGTATAACCTCGAGCCCCAGGGAGAGCAGAGGATGATGACATACATGGCCATTACCGCCGTAAATGATCTGTTGATTCAGTGGATTTCCAGATAAAAGAATTTACTTCCATAGAAATACTGCAGTTGAAACCATTAACCAGTGAGGAAGAAGCAGCAGTGAGAGGAGTATTTTCTTGGTGTCCTCAGCAGCTTGAAGGCTGCAGGTGGTAAAAATCTGCTGTACAAACCTCTAACCCAGCTTTAAAAAGCTGCTAACCCACTCGAGAATTTGGCTGATACTACTGCAGTTGTGCCCAAGTCGTGGTCTACATGCACTTTTTAAAAAATCTTTACAAATCTACAGCTTCAGTTTGAGACCTAGAAATTAAACAAATGTGAGTATTGGCACTGGATTTTGAAGTCCATATTTGAAGCACTATTCTCGTTTAGTCGTATTAGTCCAAGAACAGTTAGCGGTCATCATCGAAAACAAAGTACTTCTTTAAATGTAAATCACTTTGTATTTATTTTATAATTTTTCCTAAATGAATCGGAGCCCTTTTAACGGTCCTCAAATATTTCAGTTTATTTTTACAGTTTCTCACAGATGGCCCGGGCTGTTAGCCAACACGTACTGAATCCTTAACTCGCTAACATAATTAGCGTCACATCACTGTAATTAAAACAATCAATTTTACTGAGCATATTAAACAACCAACTTGTAGCTACAGCTGTTTATTAACTCGGTGGAGACAAACTTTCAAAAACTGCTGACTCATGCGAGTCTGCTCTGCTGCTATGATCCATCTTTCCAAACGGTCTACGCGTGACGCCGCGTGGCTCGCTCTTTACGTCGTCGGTTCGTGGGGCCGTGTCCCTCTGCTGCCTTTTGGTCTCGTACGCCAAACGAAGCTCCTTTCTCTGGTGTGAAAGTGAAAGCAAAAACTAACAAGAGTCAATGGATGCTCGGAGCGCTGGAGTCTCGAACCCAAGACCAGAAACATGTCACCAGTAACTTTGGATGTGTAGAATTGCATTGCATGAATAGCATTTTTAAAGCAGGTTAGACCATTTGACTGAACAACCTTTTAAAACGTACGTGAAGCTAATATAAAAACGGCATTCGGCGTCGCCTTGTTATTCTTGTGGGGAGGGGAGGGGCGACGCCCGAAGGCTCTCTATTGATCGGCCTTCGCTGCCAATACTGATCTTAAATCTAGTAAACGCCAAACTGTGATCTTTCTTTTTTTTTTTTTGGCTGCTAGACGAAGCAACGAGTGTTTGAAGTGCGTCTGTTGTAGCTGCAGTGTCGATGTTTAATCAGAGCGAGCTGCTTTGGACCGAGGAGACCTTTGTGGCAGAATTGCAAAGCGTGTGGGTTTTTTTCACCTCTCCTGGCTGTGATCCCCCTGCTGTGGATTCAAACACTCCCATCTGGCAGCTCGCACACACACACACACACACACACACACACACACACACACACTTTGACACACACACGCACAGATTTCCATCTCCTGAGTGTAGAGACACATACTTATGGACAATGTCGCTGACATATGCTTCGCTCTCATTGAGTGTGTTATAAACAAGGACACTGTGGCATCCAGTTACACAGAAGGACACGTTGTGAGGGAAACATAAACCGAGCTGACAGCAGGAACATCGTCACACTCAAACACACACAGTATTTACTAAGCGATCCCAATTTCATCCTGTATACGTATCGTTTTTTTTGCCTTCCAGCGCTTGTTTGAATTCTGCAGTTTTCAAAGGTGTCCAAAAAATCCTTCTCACTAACGGCACAGTCATACCTAAAAAAACAAGAAGAAAGATGGAAACTGTACACCTGCAACGCTGCTCATCCACAGACTTGCAAAAAAAACACCACATACAGCACCTCTTGGATGTAAAGAGGTCAACACAACCTCCGTCCATGTCCATTCAAATAATGTGTGAATGTGTCTGTAATCCTCTGAAGCTCAGGTTACAGGTTGCATCCCCGGTGTTATAAACACTGGATAAACATCCACACAGTTTATAATCACTGACAATCATTCATTGTTCCCTTAAAGCTTGGAACCCTTTTAGTTTTTATTTGCTATTATGTAGATTTACGTTAAAAAAAACAAAACACAATGCTATCTGATTTCCTGTAGGGATTTCCTGCTGCTCACATTTAGTTACCTCCTGAAGTGATGTGAAAATGAACAAGAAAATGTTGTCGATGTTCTTCAGGATGAGTCAGCAAGACAGTGTGTGGGAGCTTTCCCTTTTCGACATTGATGTGAAAACAGCAGCAGAAACCTTTCAATAAATAATTATGATTTTTCAGTTGTGTTATATAAGCAGTTAGTCATCATCTTGTAACAGAGGCTCTTGTTGAAGCCGTTGGACCAGTGACAGTAGTTAGCTCTCCAAACATCCCGACCAGGACCTGCATCAGAACCTCGGTCTGATTTCGTCTTCACCAGTACACTAACTGGCTTAAAAGACGCACTTCACACTTAACGTATTCAATGTGGAGCCTTGAATTGTTTCCCCCTCCGATGTGGGCGGGGCTTAATCGTGTCTGTCTGTGATCAGACAGAGGTTTCCGGATCTGCAGTTGTGCGGGGCGACGTTGTCTATCCTTCCCACCTCCAGCTGAAGGGGGATTAGACGGCTGCTCTGCTCATTAATCTGTAATCGCTTTAACAAAGGGTCAATTAAAACGTGTGTGTGTGTGTGTGTGTGTGTGTGTGTGTGTGTGTGTGTGTGTGGAGGCAGATGCAGGATTCCTGCTGAACGTGTTTTAGACCCAACACATTTGTTCACATCAAATCAAATGGACTCAAACTCACACACACGATCGCACATCGAATCACCTTCATAACAAGCATATTTCCCCTTTTCTTTACACACACACACACACACACACACACACATACTGGTATCTCCTCTCTCACACACAGTCACACGTTCAGTCACATGCTCAGTCTTGCAGGCCGAGACAAAAGCCCCGTGCTCTGGATATCAAAGTGCAAACCAGCAACAACATGATGAGCAACCTTTTCAACAACGCTAACTTTCTGCTCAGGCTGAGGGTTTGTTGTTTCTTTAAGCCACAGACAACGCTGCGACACGAGCTAAGTCTCCAGGTATTTCATTGTAAACATTTGTAATAGGACTTGACAGAGTCGAGTTTGCTATATGTGTGTATAAGAGGAGATTTGTGTGTGTGTGTGTGTGTGTGTGTGTGTTAAGGTTGCTTCTGGCCTCCTTAGGAAGTAACAGGCCTCCGTGTGTCCTTGCCTGTGGCTGCGAGAAGTAGAGCAAGACGGAAAGAGAGAGAGAGAGAGAGAGGTTGGCACAGAATGGGCGAGAGAGGAAGGCGATGGAAAGCAGGCAGTAAAAAGAGCAAGAGGTCACTTTCTTCTTTATACACACACGGGACACCTTTGTCCTTTTTATTGTGCGAGTGTGTGCAATAATGGTGTCGCTTTGAATTGTGGGAACGGAGAAGAGCTTCCGGCGCTCACAGCAACAAGTGTTCGATAGGTAGGGAAGGTTCGACCGCGAAGAACCGGATCTGTCACAGCACGCGTGGTCGTCAGAAACAGTCGCAACAAAAACGTCATAGACGGGGGGGGGGGGGGGGAATGGGGAGCAATGTCTTTGGAGAATACTGGGAAAAAATGTTCAAATCCAGACACTTTCGTTCACACATGAAGGGACCCCAAATGTGCGACATATTCAAAAAGGTCGAGACGCTCAAACCCAAGATCCTCTCTGACCTCTGCACGGCGTGGACATCGTGAATGTCTCCAATAAAAGAATCTACGGGAGCGTTCGTAAGTATCCTCCAATCACGGCTCGAAGAAACGTCGGCTCTCATTCATTGGTGGATCTCGCACAGACTAAAAAGCGGCATTCAGCACGGCTCCATGTAACGTCGGCTAACCTGCAGATCCTTGAGACTGACACATCATAATCAACCCGTTTGTTTTATGGGCCACGCCGCGTTAATGCAAAAGAAACCACAGAGAAGATGCGGCCATATCTGAGACAGCAGGTCTCCTGCAGTTAAATAAATGCCACCACCTACTCCTCCCGTAACACGAGCCGGTTTCACCTTTATTTGTCTCCTTTGTGGGGAAAAAAAACAAAAAACCTACTCTGACACCTTAATGTGTTTTTATGGCTGAGGCGAGACGTAATGCAAATAGAACAATGTTGAAGTGGCGTGCAAAGTAGCGATTTATTGAGTAACTTTATTACAAAGCTGCGTGGACAACAAGAGCGAAGAGGAACACATATGAAGCGTTTTTATTAAACGCTCGTCGCTCGCTCACATGGGCAGGTCAGGGCCTGTCGCAGGATTTGTCCCCGCCCCCTCAGGCTCGATTATAGTTAAATGCATGCTCTCTAACATTCAGCCCCCCCCCCCCCCCCCCCCCCCACATCGATATCACACGGAAAATTCAGTTTCAAGTCTGAGTGAAAAGTTCAGCTGCTCGCGTTCAAACACGCACGCTCACCCTAAAAACTTGAGGAAGTTTTCAGGAGTTTTTTGTGGAAGTGTGAGAAGCACCGTTTGACTGTGTGTTGCTTCGGGCAGCAAATTATAACTTCCCCCTTTCCTCCGTGTGCGTTAACCATCCCCTTTAAGCTCTATCATTTCAGAGGCGAGAGATTTGAAGGTGGAAGACCTCGACGGATGAAACTTGTAGCAGGAGAGTCGACTTGTCCAAACAAGTCCCGTTCATTCAGAGTGATTATGAAACTAACAAATCGTAACGGCGTCCTCACACATTCGGCGCCTTTCGTCGCGGCTTTGCGCTGAACTCAAAGGAAGCGCTGAAGGCAGTTTGGCCTCGACTTTGCACGCTAAGTGCGTAAACATGTTTTTGTGTTCGTACTCTCCTTGTCGTGTTTTCACAGCAACATTTTCCTTCACCTCGCAGCTTGATTCGAAGACTGTTTGTGTGTAAATGTGCCTTAGACTGCGTGCTGTTTTTGTGTTATAAGCTGCCTCGTGTGTGTGTGTGTGTGTGTGTGTGTGTGTGTGTCTTTGTTTGCTCACATTGATTGCTGCTTCTAAGTATCATCATCTCTGCATTCTTTCCTTCGCCTGAATTTGCTCTGGTCTCACCCGCTCATTCCATCGAGCTGCGGATAAGTGTGTGTGTGTGTGTGTGTGTGTGTGTGTGTGTGTGGTGTTTTCACATCGGACGCTGTCATTTTCATTATATGTTTGGCAGCACTGACCTTGCATTTAAGTAGCAGCACTTGTGTGTTTAAGTGTTTGTACATTTCAATATCACTGTGCGCTTCACATAGTGTCTCGCCTCACCTAGCAATTTACAGCAGACGAGGCTTACTCTCTGTGTGTGTGCGTGTGTGTGTGTGTACTTTAGCGCCAGGCCAAGCGTCAGCTCATGGCAGCTGAGAAAAGACGAGATGAGAAAGTAAATCAGTAAAGTTTATTCATGTAGCACCTTTCCAAAGACCAGACGTCACAATAAAGGATCGAGCAGGTTACAGTTACAGAATCTGAAATCCAGTCGAATCAGACGTGTCTTTAATGGCTTATTAAAAGTGTCCACAGAGGAAACAGCTCTCAGATCTGGGGGACGACGGTTCTAAACTTCAGGTGTGACAACCTCAAAGGAAAAACTGTGAAAGTCTTTTTCAGACTTGAGCGAGGAACAACTCAAGCGGCGACCTCCGCTCTGGAAAATTTCAAGTCAATGCAGAAGTACAAAATCCTGCAGTTCCTCGACTGTCCACTTGAGGCACAGAAGAAATAAAGCTGTTTACAGCCTGGTACAAAAAAAAACAACCTGAAATAGTTTAGTAATAGATTTTTGATTTTGAAAACATGTTATCTCGAGTTAGGGGCCGAGCCGACATGATTGACAGGTGGCTTAAACCCGCCTCAGCTCTCAGCCTGTCGTCAGGTTGACGGAGAGTGCGGATGAGACAGGATTTCCAGCACAGCCGGCTGCTGCTGAGCCTCCAGCGCCCCCTGCAGGAACAGACGGCTGACGTCACCTAGTCCACTGATATTTACACTCCGGGAACAACCCAATGTTGAAGGGAAAAGGAAGATTGATGTATTTTAAGAAAAGGAAGATTGATGTATTTTAACACTTTTTTTTTTTTTTTTTCAACAAAAATATTGATATATTTTCCCCACAGTCATTCAGTAATCATGACACTCATCAGGACAACAATGAATTGCTAAATCGATATTTTGTCCAAAATTAAAAAGTTTACAGTAATTTCCAAAAGGTTTTAAGAAAAGAGCCGATGCATCTGGAACCTTTGCAGGGACTTTAAAGGACTAGTTTGAGTAATGTGTATATTATAAACAAAATGTCATGGTTATTGTCACTGTCAGTGAATTAATGGATCTTTTGTTCTGATTCGTCTGTTGCGCTTCACTTTTTAGAATTAACAATATTTCCGGCCGTCGACTGTAAACGCTAATGCTCAGCTATGCTAACGTAGGCTAACCCAGCTGTCTGTCGGGGCAGAATCAAAGGCCATGTCACACTGAATAATGGAGTGATAACAAAACGTCTATTCATCTGAATGCCAGGCTAAGGTTAAAGCAAAGAAGGGGGGAAAAAAAGTGTGTATCATGCAAGAATTATGAGCAAGACGAACAGAAGGTGAGGAGTGGAGGTCCCCACTTTGTAAGGAGTCAAGAGGGGACGGAGTGTGAAGCTGTTGAGGAGGAGACGAGAGCAGGAGGGTTTAAAAAAAAAAAAAAAAAAAAAAAATTTAGATTACACTCTGAAGGAGAGAAGAGGAGTTTGGGTGGATGAAGGTGAGAAGAAGGGGGAGGGAGAGGCAGATGAGGAGTGAAAGGCGCGGCGAGTCGCTGAATGGGGAGGCAGCAGCTGGTGTGAGAGGAGGAGATACGGCGGCGAGATGTCAGCTGATGGAGGAATTACACCCTGCCACATGCTCCCTCCTTCCCCATTTCTCTGCTTCATTTTCCCCACAGCTCAACGCTCCTCCATCCCCGTTTCTCCCAGTGAAACCATGGCAGCTCACGCCTTCTCTCTGGATCCGCTCTGATGGATTTACCGCCTTCATCTCGGACGCCATTGTTTCTAGAGCAAGGTGTCTTTATTGTGTCTTTTCTCCTGCTGTCATAGATCGGCTACATGGCCTCTATTCCTGTCCTGCTGCATCATGTTTTCACCGCTTTACGCTTTATGCAAACAGCTCGCATCTTAACTCATGTAAAGCAATGTCGCCTCAGACTCTGCAGTCACAATGTGTCATGCAACGCTTTTTAGCTTTCATGGCAGCAGATAAATCCTCAAATAATTCAGTTAAGTTCTGACTTTTCTATTTAAAATATACTGCTTTAAATATATATCTTTTTACTAATCAATAGGCAGGATGTCGGATACACGCTCTGCACAAAGTGAAAAAACATTTTGAAATATAACTTTACGAGATGACCGTTCAGGAAGTTTCTCCAGACTTGTTCACATTTCGTTTTCCAACAGAACGACAACATCCACACAAAAAAAATAACGTTTCACTTTATAAGATTTAGAGTTTAAAATACTGAACTTTGATGGAAATTTCTTCAGCGACACGCCCAAGAGAAAGTCCCTGAAAGTCCGGCGTGTGAAATGTGGATTACAGTTTTCTTTAGCTTGTCTGATTGTTCTCTCGGGTGTTTTTTTTTTTTTTTAAGAGGACATCTTTGTGTTTTGTTTTTTCAGGTACTTTTTAGAAGCAACAGTTGGAATTCCCTGCTCACCTCCGACACGTTTAATTCCACTTTAGTTTCGTTCGCCACTTTAAAACTTCCTCTGTTGTGATTACTGGCACACACCTTTCTGTGGTTTCCTGCTTTACAGTGTTTCACTGATACTCCTCACAGGTTGTTGTTTCATGTGTGCGTTTGTGGCCGAGATTGGATGTTAACCAGTGAACCTTGTTTTTTGTTTTTTTATTTGTATATTTTCCAGTCCAGATGTAGAGCAGAGTTACACTTGAACATGCAGATGGCAATGCTAGACCCTGGGGAAACACACACACACACACACACACACACACACATGAACTCTGTGAGTGACTTTGCTTCCCAGTAAAACACGTGACTATAATGCAGTCTTTTTCATTTAATTTAATCACTCTATTTTCTTTACTCGCGTCCTCAGAATCGGCCTCTTTATTTTCTTTTCCTGCCCCTTTTTTTTTTTTCCCCTTTCAAATGAAAAAACACAAAAAGGCTGCGCTGTCTAAGCCCGTGTTTTCTAATCCATCTACAATCCCTCCAATCTTTCCCAATTTTGAGTGTCTCTGGGGATTTGAGTAATAGCTAACTTCTCACGCTCACACACACACACACACACACACACACACACACACAGTGCACGTTTAAACCTTCTAAAATGAGGCAGCGGCCGCCCACGCACACAGTCACGCACACTCGATAGCTCAGTATAACAACATCAGAAAATGAAGTGCCCACCCACCTACACGCAATCACACGCTCACATAGCTCCCCTGCTGTCGGCCAAAACCACACGGAGAAGAGCCGTGCCAGGATTTGGGGTCTCGTTTGAGAGCAGTGGTGAGCAAAAGGTCTGAACACCAAAACACACACACACACACACACACATTTACTGTTACGGTGGAATCACTTCTGCTTGGCTTTGAGATTAAATGTGAGTCACCGAGCAGGAAAACACACACTGACGGATGCATGAAATAACTGTAAAAGCCACAAAGTGCTCGCCCAGCGATGCATGCATATAGTACATATTGTACATATTGTCCATGCAATCGGCCTTTGCACATCCTCCATATTACCTCTAACCTACTTACACTAATGTACGCTCGCCCACTCTGCTGCTCCCACACACGGACACGTTTCCACTCTCCACACATGTGCTGGCAGAGCGACGCTGGCAGCGCTTATTCATCGATGCAAACACACACACACATGTAGGCGTTGGAGATCGCTGGTGTCATAAAAGGACATGGCACAGACAGGGTAGAGTGTGTGTGTGTGTGTGTGTGTGTGTGTGTGCGCGCTCTCTAGCGAGGTCACAAGTCTTGGCGATCTCGTAAGCCTGTTGTGTTGCTTTTTGGCAGCTACGGGCATCTTCACACTTTGGATGTCGGAGGCGTTCGAAGTGCTGACTCTTTCAAAATAAAAGGTTGCAGAACTGTCAGAGCTGACCCAGTTTTTCAAAAGATACGCACGTGATTCATTTGCTTTGTTTATTCTTCTTCATCAGATTATTTTCACTTTGTATTTGACGAGGTCTCTATCAGTTACATTCGTTTGATTTTCAATCACATTAATGAGAAAACAGCCGTTACTTCACCAAGTTCCTGTTCTTACTGTTCGATTACAATCACATGATGGAGGGAGCTACATGTGTGCAGCCTTTGAGTCCAAGACCAGAATACTTAAAGTGTATCATACGTTACCTGATGGTATCCTGATCCATCTTATCGTGTTGTATTGTATTTTATTGTAAGCTAAGCTATGGTATTGTAGGGACGCCGGATGGCCGGTTAACGGTTAGCTGACCCGTCACGCCTTCCCACCAAATCTATCCATGAAGACCGGACAATCCCAAAAATGAAATGTTGAAAAAAAAAAGTTTTTATCGTAACGTAACGTGTTGAATTGGTAAGGTGTCGCCACTCGGAAAAAAACCAAAACATCCACAGTTCGTCGGACCAGCGACGTTATGTCCCAGAAAAACCACAAAGTCAATATCACAAAAACCTGAAGTTTTTTTTTCATTAGAACTCATTATCAGTCAGTCTGATGGGAAAAGAAACGTTAAAATCGTCATTTGTGTCCTTTTATGGACAAAATGTTTCTTTAAGGTTAACATTTAAAATATTCAGAGATGGACAGTGACGCAGAGTTGGAGACTGACGAAGCATACCAGTAAGAAAACGTCGACATGTCAGAGAGGGGGGGGGAAAAGACGGTGACAAAAAAGCAGCAAGCAGAGACAGATCGAGAGGATGGAGAGTCGTGGATCGCCGGAGGAGGAATGGAAAAAAAAAAAAAGCCTTGAATGAGGAGAAGGGATTGGGCAGGAGATGAGAGGCAGACGGTTCTGCTTTTTGTCGGCCGACAGCTTGTGGAGCTCGGAGAGATAAGAAGTAATGAGACAAAAAGCCCGAGGCAAACGCACAGAAACGGGTTTTTATTTTTTGTAAATTGTGCCAGAGTGACCGTCACGTGGTCGTTAAAGCCTCTGATTCAGGTTATCAGTAGGAACGAGCAGGTCGAGACCACTGACTGCTCATGAAGATGGAAGACGCGTCTCCACCTCGTCCTGTTGTCTAAAAGTGAGGCGAGTAAAATGACTGCACGAGAATTATGTGCTGAAATTTTTGTTTCTGTTAAACTGAATTAAATTGATGTTTTGTTAATTCAATCGCCCCCTTTTGCATTTTGGAAGAGTGGCGAGGATTTTTTATTTTTTTCGATAGGCAGAAACCTCGAGCAGAATCCGACTTCATTGGAGGACAGCCGTCTGCCACAAGCAGCCGAGAACACCTTGAGAATTCATATACGATGCTTTTAGAGGTTACTGAAGCGCGCCATGTCCAAATGAATAGATTCAGTTGTACACACACACACACACACACACACACACACACACACACACACACACACGCGCGCATCGTTTGAAAGGAAAATGTCACGGAGGAGGAACAGACACCAGCTGGATTATCTGTCTGCTTCGTTTCACGTGTAATCTACCCAAACACGATATTCCGCTTCAAACCAAGCGTCTCCCATCATCCGGCGAGCGCCCGCGCTGTGACTAGCGTCTGGCTGCTCATTTCAATTAGAGCTCCTAACTTACAAAGCACTTCTCCTAGATTGCCACCAAAGCCGGCGTGTACCTGGAAAACCACGACAACAAGAGCAGATGGGAGAGATAAAGAAAAAGAAAGGAGGAGAGGCCATTAGCTGATGAAAGATCGTTTAGTGTCGCGTCGTTCTTCGCCGTCGTTAAATCTCCCCTTGGATGTGAAGGTCAGGGTTGGATCTATTATCGTCTCGCATTCGTTTGGCAGACGTGGAAAGAAAGATCAGCGGAGACGAAGGTGCATCTGCGTCTGTTTTTTTTTTTTTTTTGAAGTGTCCACTTCTTTTATCATTTCGACGTTTTTCTGGAGGAGGCTGAGAGTTGGTCGCTCGTCACAGGGGAATGTAAGAACGTCACCCTGAATGAATCAGCAACGCACACGGAAAAAATACGTCTCTTAAAAAAAAATCTAGAGCCAAAAATACTTCGGCTGCCCTTTTGTGGACGTTTGAACCCAAACGAATGAACGAATGAAGTTCATAGCTGGTCACGGCGTTCCTCACAGTGCTTCTGTTATACGTGAGGAAAAGTGTTGGCATACATTATCCTGTAAATGAGACTTAACCCCAATTAATCCCACTTGACCCTATTTAACACTCAAATATCCAGGAAATTTAAACATGATGTAAGCAGATTTATTTCATGACGCTCGCTCTGCTTTTTGTCGACTTTTTCAAAACTGCTGCCTTTGTCATTATCACCCTCTATCTCAACGACCAATCAAAATCCAGAAGGGGTGGGACTTCTGATGTCAGCTTTGCAAATACGAAATTCTCGGACGCCTTTCCTTGTCAGTGGTTTTCTGGTTTTCTGTGACATTTCATGGAATTAAAAAAAAATAAAAAATCCTTAAAAATGCAGAGCAATTTAAAACATGGATAAAGTCACCACAGAGGGAAGTGAGCCAGCTTTTATAACTTAGCGATACGAAGCGCTGGTGAAAAGGCAAATTAATGGAACCTGGCGCTTACATTGTGATTATTTATGAAGTTCATGTACGTCAGTTTCATCACAACCAAAGAATAACAGCTGATGTTAGCAAGAAGAGAAAACATAAAGAAAGCAGCTGTTTAAAGTATTCTTTACAGTCTTAATCCTTTATTTATCTCTACCTTTCATTTCATCATGGACAAATTACCAACAGATTTCATGTCAATAGAGTGAAGGTAAAATATCAGTATTACCAGCATCCAAAAGGCTGTGAAGAAGCCTTGTGGAATGAAGTGCATGTATGTGTAATAATAACCTGAGCTAGCTTGTCGAAACACCGGAGCTCCTTAAAGCTGCTGTAGGGATGCAGCGTCCATCGATCAATACGCACTTTATTAAAAGCGGCTGGATTAGTGTTTTGTTGCCCTGCTGCTCCTGCCTCCCTTTTCTCATCCTCTCTGTCCCCCCGCCCGCCCGCCTCCCTCTAAATCTCTGTGTCGGGGCTAATAGTAAAAGCATTCATGCATATTGATTAGCTGAACCACAATTACCGCCCTGTGTGTCCGTGTTTGTTTTCTTCTCTCCCGGTGTCGAGCGGGTTGGACGGACTCTGAGCAGCGTTCGGACAAACACTGATGAGGTGTGTGTGTGTGTGTGTGTGTGTGTGTGTGTGTGTGTGTGTGTGTGTGTGTGTGTGTGTGTGTGTGTGTGTGTGTGTGTGTGTGTGTGTGTGTGTGTGTGTGTGTGTGTGTGTGTGTGTGTGTGTGTGTGTGGAGAGATGATGTGCCGGTGGGCTGTTGATGAGGAGTGTGTTGACTCACAGCTCTCGGCACATCATCCAGAAGTTTCCCCACGACTCTGATTAGAAAGTGTTTCAGCTGAAGATGAAGCTGATTATCAGCACAGCGGGGCTTTTTAAGGATCATGCTTTTAAACAAATTCTTTTGCCTTATTCTTATTTTCATGAACCCTCAAACACTTAAACTTTTAATGATTATTTTCCCTCCAGTGGAAGTCCTCCAAACACCACTGAATTATATAACAGGTAATACTTTAATTATGGCACAGGTTTTGATTGGGGGTCATAACCAGCCTTTAGTGTTGGGTTTCTGTGGTAATGGTATTATCATCAGTATGTAGTTATTATGCTACAGCATAAAAAGCAAGCCAGTCTCTCCTCTCACCACTTCTCCATTACACCGATCACACTCGGGGACGGAGGAATCTGGTATACAGGCGTTCTAATATCAGCATGGATTACGCTCAGCCGCTTCCATGCACTTCTGTCACTCTGGATTAGCCGTCATTGTTGTGTGTTGCTTTGCAAGTCATGGAAAAGCTTTTTAAAATCCAGTCCAAGCAGCAACAGAGTCCAGACCAAAATACTGCAGTGAAAATACGACTGGAATCCCATCTCAGACTCCCTCAAAACATGTCGCTGCAATGAATACAAAAATGTTCTCTCTCTCTTTTTTTTGTGTGTGTTTTTGCCACGTGTACTTTTTTTTTCTTCTTCTAGATAGTAAAGTTTCAAAAATATTCAACACATTGATACTTCATGGTGAAACATGTTAAAAGAGGTTCAATCTGCAATGTTTGTACGAGCAATATTACTGAAAATGACCAAAGCTTTAAAAAAAAGAAAAATACAGCTCTTCACTCATATTTTAAACCAAAAGCTGCAATCTATACAACATGCAGAAAAAAATACCTATTCCTTGCCTTTCAGCATGTGTGAATATCATTAGATTTTACATTTAGTATTGCAGTTTAAAATAAATAAACTCTTTTTATTTGATATTCTTGAAAAGAAAGAAAACAAAAAACGTAACATACGCCACACATACAGAAGCTACGCCTGAAAGTAAGCACCTGTTCTGCACCGATGTTAGTGCAGTTTAAAATGAAGTTAAAACCATCCTGGATCTGCCCCTGAGCAGACTTTGCTTTTCAATGTGAAACTGGACAAAGACACATTTTATTGTTTTTGGAAACTGGAGTCAAACCATCACAGCTTTAAACGGTTTTAATGTGAAGACTTTCTGCGTGGTGTAAAGATAGAACTTGACAATCAAACGGCAGATTTTTCATTTGACGTATCTCTTCGATGACTCAGTGATGATCAACAAAAGCCCGTTACTGCTCCTCAGGTGCAGCTGCGGCTCCTTTGGCATCCAAGTTGTTGATGAACTGAAACAACAGCATCTCCGGCTGCCTGAGTCAGAGGATATGAAATGTGATTCCTCCCACGTGAAGATGATATTCCCTTTTATTGACGTAACTTTTTACTTTTAGTCATAAGTAATTGAAGGGACATGGCAACACAATCGTAGATGGGAAAGATGGCTGACTATCCCCAACCTAAGCCACAGACCGAGTCCTTAGATTGAACATGAAGTGGTTGGTTGCATGATGCTATACTGTACCTTTGAACAGGATGGACACAAATCATTACTCTGAAATGTGAATTCTCATAATGAGTGAGCTGGTGATAAATCCTCTATAACATTAGCTGTGTATCACAGTCTTAACCTTTCAAGCACTGGACCATGAATTGGTTCAAATCCTTTGACTTCTAGCAGATTTTAAAAACGCTATTTATATTTATTTAATAATATGAATATGAATTCTTAGGTATCCTTTGTTCGGTTTATTGTGCCTTAAACCTTCTGTCAAGACAAAGCTCAATATCTTCCAGTTGTATCATATCACATAGTAATATATTGAATCATAAAGAAACAGTCAAAAGGCTAAATGTGATGCTAATCGCTCTGTGTGCAGACATTTGGCCTCCTCGGCAGATAATAAAAACACAGACGCATCCTTCGTCTTACTTAATCCAAACCACAGAGTCTGTTTGCTGTACTTCCTATAAGTGTTTTTACAGACTGTTCTACCATATTGTCTTTTCATGTTACTGGAGCATTAGTCTGCTGCACCAGTGTGCACAAGGAAGGAGGAAGCCTCAGCCTCACTGGAGTCTGTCTGCTGATGTGACCAGCATGCTAATCAGGTGTAACAGCAGGCTAAGGGGGTTTATAGACACCATACAGGTACATGCACACCATTCTAGCTCCAACCCCATCTTCAAATTTAACACGATTTCTCTCCTCAATGACCGATGCCTTGGTGACTAATCGCCACGCCTCATCTCTTCCCTCTGCACTCTGTAAGCCCCGCCCCTTCCAGCAGCTCATTGGCCGTCACAGAGCTGTCAGAGGGTCGTGGAGGAGAAGCAGAGCAGACTGCAGAGCGTTATGAGTCATTCTGCTCTGCAAGCCCGTCGAGCTCCTTCTGAATGGGAGGCTCTGAAAGAAAGCTCAGGTGTTCAGCTCTGCTAAACTGGCAAAGCGGGGTCCATGGCTCTTTAAGCTCTGGAAAGTCCAGGTACAAAAAGTGTGATTAAAAATGATATTTACAAATATCACCAAGAGCCTAGATGAAGGGATTTCCTCGTAGGTTTTGCATAATTGTCGCTTTGTTGAGGCTTGCAGCAAATACATGCTGACTGACAGTCTGCCAACCCACAGCGTTCATTTTATCAGTAACATCATTGTTGTTGTTTGCTGAAGCACTTCACTGTGATATTGGTCCAAACAAGACTTTCAATGGGGAATCGTAGCCAGAAATGTGTCAATGAAATCCACATGGTACACCTTTTTGTTGTTGTTGGCAGAATCACATACATGACCTTCGACCGATTATTTGGCCAGCCGATAATATCTGCCGATATTAACATGTAACTGTAGGAACTGATAATGTATCGCAGATATAGATTTATTGATCCGTTAAATCGCATTTACTTGAGTTTCATTGTCTTACACTAGCTGTTGTGTTTCACCAGCAGAGGGCGCTATATGGATTACAACAAACATCATCTGTCTCCATAGGTTTCATAGATCGAAGAAAGTCATCGGCCGATATGATAGTGTCACATTTTTTCTCTTCGCATTATCGATGTCGTATTGCCCCCCAAAAATCCCAAATAGACGGGATGCTTTTAAAATGTGTTTGTTATTGGATTTGTAATTGCCGCCTCTCTGTTACCTGAAGATACTACGCCATTAAAAATAGGATGTGTTAAACTTTCCCACAGCTATGCTGTTGTGCGTCTTCAATCACTAGCTCACGTCAGAACATTATGTGAAATATTTGCTCCTGTCTTTTGATGTTGATGGAAACAAGTAAATGTGGCTGCGTTGTTTTAATCACAGCCAAAAACTGCTGACTTAATAACAGCTTGACTTCTCAGAGAGCGAAACTCTGCTGATGATTATCTGCTTTATTTTACAGATAACGCATCTTCGCCTGTATCTCTTACATCTAAAATTACACAAAGACATCGAGTTGTCTTCACTATAGTCACTTGTTGCAGCTGTTCTCTTTTTTTTCATCACACATTTTTGTAAACTAGCATGTTTAACATCGGGCAACACGCCAGTAAAATCCCGCTGTGGGAAAAATGAATCTGGAACATAATGACTCTAAAATTAAAAAAAAATCACATTTGAGTAAAACAAACCCTGTTGTTCCTCTATGACACATTTATGGCTCTTATTTCATGCAGTTACATCCCTCACTTTTAAACATTGAGCTTCATCCATTACTGCAAATGTCGGCTTCACTTTACATTCTGACAGGCCGTCGTTTTATTTATTTTAACTTGTCCAACAAATGAGAAATCTGAAGTATTAACCGCCCTCAGATGTGCGTAGCACCTCACTGGGTTTGAGCTCCTGCTGAGCCCGTCAGTCATCGGCTCCGTGTCGCTCTTCTCACTGAGAGCTTCAGACGTGTTTGCGGAAGGATCGCGCTGCTTTGCATGTTAAAATAACGCCAAGAAGGAGGAAAAAGAAATGATTCAGCGCTCCTCCGCCAAACTGTTGACATCTTCACAGGCTGTCTCCACTCAGCCCAGGAGCTATTTTAAGACTGTTGTTAGTGAGCAACTAAATGCTTGTTATTTTTTGGTCTGCCTGCGAACATCCACGCTACGAGATAACGTTGACTCGCCCTCCCCTTTCCTCCGTTCTGTCTCCGTCTCCGTCTGTCTCGTCTTTCTCGACTTGTTTGTGTGCACTCTGCATTTCCCCAGCAAGTTCATTTGAATGAGCCTATTTGTTTTTGCTGCCTCCTTTGTGTGTGTGTTGTGTATGCACTACAGTGTCTATATATAGGTCTGTTTACACTGAGGTTTCAGGGGTCAGCGTGTGGAGGCTGCTGATAAGTTTAAAGTGAGAAGCTGGGAATCAAACCCCCTGCTGTGTTGAGGCCTTACACCACACACACACACACACACACACACACACACACGGTGGAAACTATTGAAGCTTTAATATGAAACTCCACCATAATGCCTTATCGTCTTAGCTTCTTCTGTTAGCGTCATTTCATTAGCTTCTGAAACACATTTTGATGTTCCTCATTTCAACCTTTAATTTGATTTAGTTTACCTGACACCTGCACATTCCTTCATGCACATGCTCTTATAACATGTTTGAGATATTTCAGTTCTCTGTATCCAAGTCGAGGGCTCTGCTGTGTGTGCTTTGGAATGATAATGAGTTTTGGAGGAGAGATGAGGGGAGGCTAATAAAAAAAAAAAAAAAAAGAGGGGTGAGACTCTCATTCTTTCTGTCAGCAGCGGCATCAGCACTGCCATTGATCACGATTACCAAAGAGAGGGGGGGGGACGGCGGGTTACTTCAGAGAGGAGACGGGGTGGAGCTGAGATTATGAGGAAAAGGAGGAGAGGTGAGAAAGGCAGGAGTCGAAGGAGGTGGAGCAATAAGGGGGGTTGGATGGGAGGAGGAGGAGAGTGAGAACGGGAGGAAAAGAGGAGGTGAGAAAATAAACGAGGAGACACGGGTGTGAAGGTCGCCGGAAGGACGGTTTTCCTTCCTTACCGAGCACTTCTCATGTTGTTTTGCTTGTGTGACACGGGAAGGTCACACCTTCCTTGATGGAGCGTTGTCAAGGGAACCACTGACACCTTTCCTTTTTAAAGCTACACACATTCACACCCAGACATGCGTACTTACACATGTCACTCACAGCCACAGTCACTAAATTCTCCTTAAAGCTCATTTTGACACCGGCTTGACACGCCAATTACTTTTTGAAAAACGTGTGGATTTACGATTAACACGTCTTCACATTTCACGTCGTTTTTTTGGCGAACTAATTGAAAGTCATCTTCAGAATTTATATATTTGGTAGAGTCCGACCGATTAATTGGCAGGTTAGTAATAAATATTAAAAGTGACAAGTTTTATGGCATATATGAGTCAATATTACTTTTTTTTTTCAGCTGTCAAAAAGCATTTCATTTGACTCTGATCGTATCACACGAGCAGTTCTCTTTCTGGCGGTCACCAGCAGAGGGCGCTTTATAGATTACAACAAGCATCATCACCCTCTTTAAGTGTCAAGCGGTGATTGGCGGTGATTCGTGAAGTTACTTTACATTGATTGGACCATCTGGTCTCCATTATGTGTCTAAAAGTGTTTAAACGCACTAAATTACAGTTTATTTTTCTGTTTTTTTCACATCGCCGATAAATCCTGTTAAACACTGAAATCTTTGCACATTCAAATATCTCATTACTTTCTCCTCTTAGAGTCTCTGCAGCTCCTGTTTCGGAGGCTTTTATATGGATTATTCTGCATCTTTATGGTCAAACTCAGGCGTCGACTCAACGCAGTTCTTGTTAAAGCTACTTCAAATGATTGGTGGTTTTGGGGTTTTTTTTTCCTTTGGTTTCATCTGTCAACAATAAATATGAGATTTTCATTTATCCAAGCCTCCAAAGGGACTATACACGTGACAGCAGCTGTTAGTGAGTTCATTGTTTGTTGGTTCCTGGGTGGGATGTAGTCATTACTATCCTCGCCCTTGTTACATCTACTGAGGGTTTAATAAACTGTTAAGTGTTTGAGAAGATGTTTTCAGAGGGATTTCTGCTCCTTTTATGTTCACACTTGTTTCTCCCCGTTGGGTCATTTATTTCTTTTTTGCCAAACATTCCTAAAACTTGTGATTGTCTCTGAAACGAGAGCTCAGCGCTGAAGCGTTGGTGCTTGACAGAACATGAATAAAACACAAACGCACTTCCCTTCCTCATTTCTTTAATACACTGTTGTATCAGCAACGTCTGCTTTAAGCTGCAGCCATCACAAGTTAAAGCCGATGTGGAGTTGCTCCTAGTTGCACTTCCTCTAAAAGCTGCCGGCTCCTCAACATTATGTTAAAAAGCACGTAATGTGTGTCGTCACATTTTTCCTCACAACACGCTAGTCGCACTTCTTCTTTTGTTTCTGCTGGATTTTACGTCCACAGAAGAGGAACATGAAGGTGGGCAGTGCTTGAGGTCAGATTTTTAGAGTAGATATTTAGTGTCCTGAATATTTCTCTCATCTTTTTTTGACCTGAAGTCTTCAGTACGTCCATTAGTAGATCGTCAGACATCAATCTACAGCAGCTACGTCTTTGAAACTACTTCTGTTTGAGGGGGGGTTGACAATCTGTCAATAGATAGTTAAGTAACAAAACCTTCATGAATGTGAAGTTCACATGCAGCCGTGTCCTGTTTTGTGTACCTGTGAAACAGTGGTTGAATATTACAGTAAACAGAAAACATCCCAACGAAGACGGGTTTGTGTGGTTGCGTTGAGCAGTGTTCGTGGGCGTCCTCGGGGGGGCGTTCCTGATTGCATCAATTTGTCGTCGAGAAAAATGGTCATGATTCTATATGACAAACCCTCTAAATGTTTAATGCCCCTCTGGTTGATGGCACCTGGTGTTTTCCCAGCAGTCCCTGCTTCTTGTTTGTTTATTTGCATGGGAGGATGAAAGAGCGGTTCAATAATGTCTGTGGGAAGACTGACCTGTGACATTATGGAAAGGCCAGTCTCTGAATAAACAGCGGCAGCATGTCTGCCAAAGATAACAAATGTAGGTGCACCGCTCACACAAATCACAGCCATAAATCAAAAGTTAATATAAAAAAAACAACCGGAAGGAAACGCAGCATGAAAGAGGATGAAAAAAAAGTTCTGAGCTTGTCGTATGAAGGACTCATTTAAATATTCACCCAACAGCAAGAACAACATTTTATTCTTGAAGTTTCCAAAAGGCCCGGCCGATGCACCGGACGATATCTTTCATAAACTCTTATTATTAAAGGGACAGGATGTACATTTGTCCACCAGGCGGCTCTCAGACAAAACAATAACAAAAGATGAGGTTGGCGGGGAATCATGGGAGTGATTCTCTGTGCTGCTCCTTCCACCCACATGAAAACAATCTCAGGGATGACTGTAGTCGAGACAAACTGCTAAAGACCATATGTTTACTTATGATCTATCCCAGTATTATCACAGCAGCACGTACAGCAACAGTACCGCTTCCTTACGTAGTGATTTTTTGACATCTGGTGTTTCCACGGCAACAAATAACACGTCATGTCTCGTTACAACTATGAGCTTACTGATTTCTCTGGCTTTAATAACTAAATGAAATATTGATGGTAATTTAAGTGCTCAATAACAAAAACAAATATTATATAACATAGGTTTAGTCAATTTTTAATTTATCAAGATATTTTAGTGTAAAATTTAAATGTTTTAATTATTTCATTTATTTACAAATAATCTGCAGATGAATGGATTAATAAACAATCTTAGTTTTCTCTACTCAACATAAAATCATTTGTCTGTGTTTTATTTTCTCTGTACTCAAACCTCAACACTTCACTCTACTTTTATTTGTTTCATACTTTGTTTTCGTCCATGTCGTTTTAAAGACGCCTGAACCAAAAAAACAAACGCTGTTTTGGGTGCTAGAGATTTGGATCCCACTGGGAATTAATCACAATCCTGGCTTAGCTCGACTGAAAGACAAATTGGTTTGTTGTTTTTTTCCATTATGTGTTGCAGACTGTAATTATATCCCGGCTGTTGCGGCGTAGCAGCAGGTTTGTAACGACTTCTGTGTATTTTTCCATTCTTCAAAAAAAAAAACAACAACCCTCCACTGTGTCTTCATTTTTGTGCTGCTCTGTTTCTTCAAATCCCACTTCCCTCTCTCCCGTTTAGTTGGGATTGACGATGACGTGTTGTGACTGCTCACAGTGTAGTGACAAGGCGAGAAAGAGACCAGAGTGGTGGACTGTTGTGAACTTTGCCATGTGATTCCCCTCGTCAACAAACGCTGACACCGCCTGTCGCTGGGCTCCTGTCGAGGCTGGAGAAGATCTTCGTTACAGGACTTGATCTGTCCGGTGGGATTTAGTTAAATTAGGAGTGCAGGGGGGTCACCTCAGAGCATTGTTCCCTGTGAGACAGGTGTAAGAAAACAAATAGAAAAAAAACAGCAGCCGTGAAACGTGGCTATTATAACTTGTCAGTTTTTGAAGCTAACGTCTTAGATTTCTTCTTTGATTGTTGCGTCATGAAAAGCTTTATCAAACAGAAGGTTTTTAAAGGCTTTGCTCTGGTGTGACCGAGTACCTGTAAACATAAAGCAGCCTACGTACCATCAATTTACTGCAACATTAAAGTTCAGTATTTACTATGAGTGTATCTCGAGGGGAAGTTTGCATTAATGCAGCTGTTAGACTTTATACATACATTATACGTTTTGTACCCAATGAGCCACTCAGACAAGTTGACACCTAGTTTCTGCAGGAAGTAAAGAAGTTCAGCTCAGACCTTTAAAAAAAAGAAACGTTTCTGATTTTGATTTCGAGCGCGGACAGCTTATCTGAGTTTAGATTTATAATAGGCTGTGAGGTGCTTTTAAGACCCAGCAGATGCTCTAACCTCCAGCCGTAATGTCTGCTGATGAAGGCCTCAGTGGGGTCGTAAACAGTTACTGTCTGTTTCCTCCCTGTGATTGATCACAGAGCAGGTACAGGCCGATGATGTCCTTCTGACAGGAGCCAGAACCAAGATGAACAACAGACTGTAGTCATCAAATAACAGACAGTTACATTTTTAAGTTCATGTGCGTGAAGAAAGTTTCGATATTCTGCCAAGTAGATAATAAACGTAGTTAATGTTAAAAAATCTAGCACGTTAAAAATGTTTAATAAAATGTTTTAATAGGATTTTCAGGAATTTGCGGGCCTTCAAAAAGTTTCCAAGCAAGGCACCAAAAAAAAAAGTGTTTTCTCACAATCATACAAAAGCCTCAGCACCAAATCAAAACTTCAAACAATAATGACTCATGTTGTCGTCGACTTCTTTAGTGACTGGATAACGATTCAGGTTCTTTTTCGACCAGCTCTGCCAAAGTTGAAGGTTCTCCGTTAAAAGGATTCGATGCCTGACTCACTTCTTAATCACCCACCCTCCTCCTCCGCCTCCTCTCCACCTTGATTCATCCACTCACATCCAGCAGGTGTAAGCACAGGCTGCACTTAGCTGGCCCGTTCTGTCCCAGGGAAAGTAAGTGGATTTGTTTTTATTCATGGCTCCATCCCGTCCTGGACACTTTGATGCGGCGCTGAAAAGCCTCGGGAAGTCGCAGAGAGACACTCTGGGTGTTGCAGCGGTTGCATCAGCAGTCGGGGCCACTTGTCCGTTTCACTGTCTGGATGTGAGCGCAGCGAGAAAGATGAAAGGCTGTGAGAGAGAGAGTGTGTGTGACGGTGTGTGTGTGTGTGTGTGTGTGTGTGACAGTGTATGTGTGTGTGTGTGTGTGTGGGGGGGGGAGCTTTTCAATCTTTAGAGTCCTTGTCAGAGGTTGCATTAAATGTTGGAGTTTGTGTTTCTGCACCATAATGTCACTTATAAATCTCGGCCCTGTCTGGACTATTGATCTGCGGAGTGCTTTTGTCCATTGTTTTTTTTAGTATTGATTGTGTTGATTGTTGTTTGCTGTTGTTTTCAGGCAGGGACTGAGGAGTGATAGTATTTTACCATGGGAGAAATCCATCCTGCTCCTGACATGTCACAGACTTCTTCTTTCACAAGTGTTGCACAAAGCCGGAGACTATCAGTGCTGACGCTCTCACAACTCAAAATGGTTAATGTGGTTTAAGTCGGGAAAAGTCTTCAGCTACGTTCAATGATTGTGGCTTCACATCACTACAACATGTACAAGAACATTTCTGAGCAAGGTACCAATGTGATGTATAAATGCTGCATACAAAACATCTACTGATTCATCGGAGAAGCCGAAGACTCAAATTTTCTTTCAGGTCCCAAAAAAATATTGTAAAAAAGAAAAACAACAACAACACACATTTCACAGAATCTTCACAAGATCCCAGTTTAATAAATAATATAATAATAATAATTTGGGTTTTAATGGAAAAAGCTACGTGCCCACATGGACAAATAACGTTTTTTTGAATTGAATTGTGCATGATCACATAAGCTTACGCTCGAGGGAATTCTCCGATTCCCTTTTTTTTTTTTAACACAGACCTAGGAGAAAAAAAAAAAAAACTGTACATATTGTTAATGTCACAACCAATCAAAGCATGCCTTGTTCGGTAAAATGCAACATGTGATTAGCCATAACCAAAGCAGCGACAAATCATACTACCAGCTGTGTAATTGACCTATCGGAACAAAGTTCTCAAAGTTCTTTTTCCTTAAAAGACAAAACAAGAAGCAGCAAATATTTCACATTTAAAAAGGTGAACACGAAAGCATCAGGCAATTTGACCTGATAAATGACTGAACTGTAAATTGGATATTATCTTTCAGCAAAAGCACAACACATTCGTCTGCATATTCCGTAATTCAATTTTATTGATTATAATCTTCCTATTTGTCCGAGTCCGTGATCGGCACAGGCTGTGCTGACGATCATAGCAGCCTTTTATTTACGCACAAATACAAAAAACACCTTCTGAATGTAAGTGTCCACACTTGATTAACATAATAAAAACATTATAGAAAAAGTATGAGTCTTCTCTCCTCATCAGAAAAAACAAAAAAAAATTATAATTTTTTAATCTTGTAATGTCAGACAGTTAATCTGCCTCTCAACGCTCTGAGTCGTTCTCTGTCATCCTCCAGTCGCTCTGCTCTCTGTCGATGTGTCCCTCCGTTTTCATCTCTCCTCTGTCTTCATCGTCTGTCTGCTTGCTTGTTTCATCGCTCTTCATCTTTTATCATCTCCCTCCGTCACCCTCCTCGTCGTCTTCGTCTGTTTTCCCTCTCTGCTCCTTTGTCAGCCCGTCTGTCTCTGCCTCTTTCTTTCTTATCAAACTTTGACATAAAAGTCGATCACTTTCTTGTCTCCCTCCTTTTGTGTTTCTCTTTGATTCTCTCAGTCGGCTTCTTCTGCTCGAGTGTTTTACTTTCTGCCTCTTGATTCCTGGTGCTGAATTATTGAATAGGTTGACCCCTGGCTGCACAGCTGCTATTTGGGTGTGGTGCGTGTCTTTTTTTCTCTATATACAGAACGCTTCGAGAAAACCACTGGGAACCCAACACTTACTCAACAGTGTACGCGGTACTATTCATCGTGCCTCGCGCTAAATGCTCTTAATGTAGCACTAGCTAATTTACAAGCTAGCTTTAGGCTGCATTCCATTTTAACTGGGAAATGGGAAATTCCAAATTTTACAGTTAGGAGTGTCAACTGGATCGACCCCCTGAAGTCGTATTTACTAGTCGAAAAGTCAGAGTTACCCGAGTTAGAATCCAACATGGCTGCTACGTGCATCACCCGTACGTTAAAGCTGTAGCTAGTGTTTATTAGCCGCTCGCTCCTCTTTTTGTGTGATTAAATCAATCTCGCCGATAGCATCGTACAAGTTCTATCTGTTGACATGTTGTCTTTTTAGTTTTGTGCACAAACTATCACAATCAGTATTAAAGGATAATCTTATCTTCTTTTTTTTTGGTGCAGATGTATGCTAGCTGCTAACTGTGAAGCATTTAAAACACTTGAAGCCTCTCCGTCTGTGTTTGTTTTTGTGGTCTTTTGGCGGCGTTAAGTGGCAGGAAACTTGTGGCTCAGACGCCACTTTCTCCTCTTCCTGCTTCTTCAATGTGTCTCGAATGGACGACGGCCAGCATTTTTGTGTGTGTGTGTTTGTGCTGACATAAGTGTTGGCTTCAGTTGTAAAAAAGCACACTTTCACAAAAATAGCTAACTATTTTCAGTCCAAACGTGGGCTGAATTACATCTTTCTTTCTTTTTTTTCTCAATACACATTTGCTGCACTAAAGGCCCTTTGAAGAGTAATTTGACTGGAGAGTCAGAAATGTTAGATGGCACATAATCAGTGTTAGAAGTCCTTTCAGCCCACATGAAGTGTAGCTTGTGTTGTTGACCATCCAGGAAGTCCACTACTGTTTATTTTCAGCCTCTGTAGCTAAAATCTCTGACAGTAGCTTAAAGTTATTGAAATTAGTAATGCGCTGGAATATGACTTTATATTATCAATACCTTATAGTTAACATTTTGGATATTCCTTGTAGATGTGTAACCCTGCTGGTTCTTTCATTATTGAACCGTTTTAGTGAGCGATCCTGATTCCATGTTTTATATTTTATGAGGAGGTGTTTCCTCATCGAAGTCTCCTTGTGTTTGTCCACAGGCTGTTTAATCTGACCCTGAAGAAGCTGATCATGCTGAAGGAGCTGGATAAAGACCTCACGTCTGTGGTCATCGCCGTCAAACTGCAGGTACTAATGCCGTAATTTAATGTTCCAATACGCTTTTCATTTGATGGTTGATAAGATTGTTCTCAAATGATACTTAGGATGGGAATTTAGGAGTTAATCGAAATATTGTTTGCTCATTGTTTCTTCACCTCTCTTCTAGCGTGCTCTTCCTTTTCAATAATTGTGGAAAACCAATGAGCTCTTTGTTGAGATGTTTTAATTCCCCTTTCACTGCTCCACTCCTTGTTCCTCCTCCTTAGCTTGTTTTCGTTTCCCATCTCCATCTTCCGTTCTCTCAAAGTAAACTTATAAATTCTCTTTAGTTTCAAGCACATCACACACTTAAAGCTGCTTTCTTTCTTTTTTTGTTTCATGCTGTTGCTGCCACATGCTCAATCCTTCCTCTTCTCTCCCTCCTATTAGTCAAGTTCCTTCTCTGACTCGACCTCCTCTGCTCCCACGCTTCCCTCGCTGCATGCGGTTGATGAGAGTTCATTGTTTTAACTCGGCTGGAGTCGACCTCGGCATGCTAACACTAATCTTCCCTTCTTTCCCTTGCACTCATGATGTTTTTTTGTCTCCTTTCTCCGTCGCCTCCTCAGGGCTCCAAACGGATCCTTCGCTCCAACGAGATCCTGCTGTCCTCAGCGGGGCTGACCGAGACCGACCTGCAGCTCACCTTTTCCCTGCAGGTGAGGACTCAGTCCGGTCAGGTGTCTGTCAGTCGAAGGCAAACAGAGACTTGCTTCTTCTGCTTTTTGATCCAACAGAAATGTACAAAAATAACAAGCTTTTCTTTGCTATAAATAACTAAATCCCTTCCACACCAGCTCTAATAAGTGAAAATGTCACAGCAGCTGAATAAACAACATTAGTTTTCCAGAATATTTCAAAATAATGAAAAAAAGGTTAGCTGCTAAAAGTAGAGCTTGACCGATTAATCCGCCAGCCGATAATAACGGCCGATATCATAACCAGTATCTACCAGTATCAGCTAATGTTATTGCAGGTGTTTCTAGATTTATTCACCAGTCAAACCTCATTTCATTAGTGTCATTGCATTAAACCAGCAGAGGGCGCTATATGGATTACTGATAAGCATTATTACTCTCAAGAGTGTCAAATAGTGATTCACTTACTTACATTGTTAGTGTCCAGTTAAGAGGCAGTCCTGTCTTCTTTTTATATCTTTTCCACAAGTGTCTGATAACTGCGTTTGAGGTATTAATGTGTATATCTATCTCTATAGATATCATAAATCTAATGAAGATATTGGCCGATATTTATCGGTATCAGATTTCACTCGCTCCAATATCGGTATCGGCCCTAAAAATCCATATCGGTCAGGTCGGTAGTGAAAAGTTTTCAGCCTCATCCTCATGTGTTTGCCTCTAAATTCAGAATTCATCGTTTTTTTTCCCAGCTTATATAAAGAAAATGTATCTATTAAATCAGTGTTTACTGTGTCTAATTAAATACCTTGTGCTTACAGATGCATGAAAAATGTTGCTCTGGATCAGAGATGCTATATGTAATTATTATTAGAGCTCATTGAGCGGCTTACGCTCGCTACCTCTGTGCGTTCAGGCAGAGTGGTTAATGTAACTCCCAGTGAGGATTCTTCTGCTCCAATTTATCATTTCCAATTTCCATGTTTCTAAATGCTGCTAAAAGGTCAGGGAGTTTCTCTCTCTGGATGTTAGCGAGAGCAGCGAGCCAGACATTATACATTATACATTAAAGCTACGATGGCAGCCGCACTGCAGAGAGGAAACCTATTAAAACGGAGCAGCGGAGCGATTTCTCGGCTTTGAAAGTTGTTAAAGGGACTCGATTTGGTTCCATTTATAGCGCAGCCATTGAGCTCTGTAATGACGAGTTATGTCATAGTTCGGATATGACTAAGAGCGTTGACACTTCAGGACGATGGAGACAGGTCAGCGGGTGTGAACGACTTACGCAACAGGCCGTTAGATCGGCCTCATTAGCATGACCTGGGAAACAAATGTCAAAGCTTTTTTTCCGTCTGAAGCCGTTTAGCGAGCCAGTCCTCAACGTGTTTGTTTACACGTGCATTTATGTGTACCTGCAGTATCCACACTTCCTGAAGAGGGACGCCAACAAGCTTCAGATCATGCTGCAGAGACGGAAGAGATACAAGAACCGGACCATCCTGGGCTACAAGACGCTGGCTCTGGGACTCATCAACATGGCGGAGGTAACACCACCTGATTCATTCCTTTTAACAGTGGGACATTTAAACAGACACCTGTTTCATTTAAAGTGTTTTCTACGACTCTCAAACTTTCCCCGGAAAACACTTTCAAGCTTTGCATTTATCCCAAACACCGGACGAGTCGAAGGTTTCAGGATGGATAAATGCAGATAGATTCTGGATTCTGTTTGTGGATTTCCAGCTCGCAGCACATCGGGGGAACAGATGGAGGTTGAGCGGCGTGTTTTGAGGGTCGAGTTGTTGAGTCAGCGGAGTGTCTTCAGCTGGACGAACGTCCCCGATGATCTGAGCTTGTTGACCCAACAAACGAGCGGCCACAGGCTCATTTCCCTAAACATGAAGCCTCTGCCTCCCGCATCTGTGCAGTCTCCGCCTTCAGAATAAACAGGATGCCCTTCTCTCTCTCTCTCTCTCTCTCTCTCTCGCTCTCTCTCTCTCTCTCTCTCTCTCTCTCTCTCTGGCAGATCAAATCTCCCACTTCCGTCTGTTTATCTATTGGAAACTTTTACTTCAATCGAGCTCCCACCTTTATTTAACCTCCATCTGGACCCAATTCTCCAAGTGCACTTAAAACCAAAGTCAGACTTGTGTTCTCTTCTCAGCTGACATAAACGTCGCCATAAATCAAAACCCCCAATTAAATTTCAGCCACTTCTGCCAAAAGCACCGAACGTCCTCCTCTAACAATGTGAAGCCTTTCTAGAAGGGCTGTGATTTATGGGGCGTGTTCGGCGCACGGGAGCGCGTTCAGGGTGGCTTTGTGTGAGAGTCTGAATTATTTACATCGTAGAAGACCTCGCACAAAGTGTTTCACCTCCAAATGCTTCATGGAGAGAGAAAAAGGACATAAATACGGAAACGGATTCAGGTTTAAATCTCTAAAACGGTCACATGACTTCAACGCGTGATGGGTTCAAAATGGCCTTCTTCTAACGGTACAATGAGAGTTTGGATTCTAGCTCCGAGCCCTGTGCGTGTGTAGGAGAAATGATGGATCTGTACCTGAAGTGTCGTTTGGATGGGGCCGTGCAGGGTCCACTGTCCGGGCTGGTACTGTGAGGAAGAACTATCGGATGTCTCATTTTAATTGGTGACAGGTCTTAATGTTTAGATTTTGACTAAGAAGATTCTTTATATTCTCTCGACGTCGGGTTCATGATTTCTCGTGTCGTCTTTCTGACAATTCGCCAAACCAGAGGCACAGAAGAGAAGGAGAGAGGGGGAAATGTTTCATGTTATCCAAACTTCAACCCCGTTATTCATGATAATAATGATCTTTTCTTTTAAATTTGGAAAACTTTCAAGTTCGTTTAGTTTCGCTTTCTGCTGCACACGGTAATGGAGGATGACATTTCTCACACATAAGTTTTTTCTGCATAATGCACGACATCATTGGAGATCATATTTCGACTCTCTAAAGTCTTTTGAAGGCTTTCTAAAAAGAAAAAACCTGCAGAAAAATCCATCAGACTTTTTTTCACATCATCCCGGCGTTTTCCTCGTCACATTTTGCGTTCTCACCTTCCCTCACAAGAAAATGGCTCAAATTGGCGAGCGCAGGACGTTTGACCAGCAGACAGGTGAGCTGCACGAGTAAACAGATGTGAAGCAGTAACGTCTCTTTAACGTGTGGCTGAGGCTGTCTCCATAATAAGCTGTTCAGACTTCATTAACTCTGCGAGTGTGACCAGACTGCTGAGGCAGGCTGGATGTCACTCACTTTGACACACACACACACACACACACACACACACACACGATGCGGCTGTTTGCTGCCGCTGCACAGAGAAATGATCCTCACATGTTCCTGTTTCTCTCTGTCGTTGTTTCCAGTGACAGTTTTTGCTTTGTTAATCCCTGACTCTGCTCTTTGTGTTTATCTGCAGCCTCCTTCTTTCTGCCTCTTCTCTTTTCATCCTCCTCTGAGCAGCTGCCTCGTGTCTTTCCTCATTTCTTCTCTCCATGCTGTCTGACCCGTCGACAAAGCCTGTCCTCCTCTTTCCGTTCTTCCCCTGAAGCTGTTCTTTTTTTTTTTTTCCCTTCTCCTTGCTTGTTGTGTATATGAGGACCATAATTGAAAATGTTCTTGCATGCTCTTCTTTCCTTCACTGATAGGTCCTGGAGGTAGTGCTGGGCAGAAAACTCATGTCACTGAATATACATCGATGTGTCTATAAACAGTCGGCTGCACAAGTTCAGCATGTTCATGAAAATAAACGACCTGTTTGTGAAATGAATTAATTTTCTGCATCACAAAACAAACGTGTGTTTTGTGATGCAGAGACAGAGAGAGAGAGACGGAGAGAGAGAGAGACAGAGAGAGAGAGAGAGACAGAGAGAGACAGAGACAGAGAGAGACAGAGAGAGAGAGACGGAGAGAGAGAGAGACAGAGAGAGAGAGAGTGACAGAGAGAGAGAGAGAGATAGAGAGAGAGACAGAGAGAGAGAGAGAGTGACAGAGAGAGTGACAGAGAGAGAGAGACAAAGAGAGAGAGACAGAGAGAGAGAGAGACAAACACAGAGAGAGAGAGAGACAAAGAGAGAGAGTGGCAGAGAGAGAAAGAGAGAGAGAGACAAAGAGAGAGAGAGAGAGAGACGGAGAAAGACAGAGAGAGAGAGAGACAGAGAGAGAGAGAGAGAGACAGACAGAGACAAAGAGAAAGAGAGAGATGACAAACAGGTGAACTGGCAGCTCTACAGAAGACGTGCATAATGTTATTTTAATGCAACATAAACTATGAATATATATCAATATATCTTTAAAACTCGATATGTTGCCTCGCGCTGATTAAAAATGTTTAGTTTTTGAGTCTAGGACTTGAACATCAGGACTCGACTTCGACTCGAGCACTGATGGCACTGACTTGGAAGCTGGAGAGAGAAAATCTCAGATCAGTTTATTTATAAAGAACGTTTTTTTTCTTTGAAGAAAATTCAAGAGATTGACCCAAAATGTTCTGAGAGGGCTCAAACAGAAACACAGTGACAAGATCATTATACTGTGCTGCCACACGTTTCCTATTCTCTACTTATTATGATCAATGTCGTGCGAGGGTTCGATTCCAAAAGGGAGAATCGTGTCAGCTGTTTGGGCAAAATCAGCTGGAATAACAGAGATGTTTTTTTGTGCACTTTGTCAACCTTGTCTGTTTTTTCCTTCCTTGTCCAGGTGATGCAGCACCCGAGTGAAGGCGCTCAGGTCCTCGGGCTCCACAGCCAGCTTAAGGACGCCTCAGTGCCCGTAGCAGAGATCCGAGTGTACTCCCTGTCCAGCCAGCCCATCGACCACGAGGGCCCGAAAGCAAAGATGTCCGGTACGATAATCATGTCATCAAATATTTGGCTCTTTTTTTTTTCTTTTTCTTTTTTTATCTCTTAGTTCTTCTCTCGTTGAATTTGTCCTTACTCCCCCTCGTACGTCTCCCCAGATCGATCTCCAGACATCGACAACTACTCTGAAGAGGAGGAAGAGAGCTACTCGTCAGAACAGGAAGGCAGCGATGACCCCATCCACGGACAGGTGTGTTTGGATACCAGCTAATGATTGTTTAAGCTGCTGATTACTTTGCCACGTTAACCTTCGAAGTCAATTTACCAAAGCAAGCAAGACGTGTAAATAGTGTCGTCGCGTGTGTTCTCGAAAGAGTCTCGTCAGTTATTGCAATCAGATTTATTTGCTTTACGATCGACACACATTTGTCCCTTTGAGCTGTTTTTGTATCTCAGAAACACTTTGAAGAAACGTCTTCAAACGTCGACTTGGATGTCACGAACCAATCGATGGAATCACGTCTGTTTCTAAGTGCATCGCAAACAATGTAGGCGCATTTAAAATCATTCAGATTTGTTCCTTTCAATCAACGTTGACGCTCGTCGAAATCAGCTGAACACGGACGTCAACACAAACAAGGTCGAGTCAAATCAATTATGTTCCCCGAGTATCCTCGGGAAGAAGCAGCCTGCTGAAGAGTGCTTCAGTGTTTGGATTTATTTTTTGATTTCCACCCCGAGGTACTTGTGAAGTGAAGTCCACGCTCTTCATCTGTGTCTCCGTCGGTGACCAACCAGGAGAGGAGGCCCGCTCTTCATCTCCAACACGACTTCATTTTTTTCTGGTGTTGAGATTCAAGTGGACAAGTGGACTGCATCTGCTCCCCTCAAAAAATAGAGTCTTAAAGGGCTCGAATCTTAACTCTTGCATGTCCATGTTCCACTAAAGTAACATGCACGTCATCTTATTGAAAGGACACGTGTGTGTAAAGTGGTTCGAAGCTGCTTGTGGCCATTTGAACTTTAATTGTGTTACCGTCTCTCGTTTTAGAGCGTGTGATAGGACGGGAGGGGAATCGGCAGGAGAGAGAGTGAAAGGAGCGAACAGACAGTGGGGGAGAGATAAGACGGGAGCGAGACGGCTTCAGAGGCCTGATTGAGAAAATTGAAAGGAGGGAAGAGAGAGAGAGAGAGAGAGAGAGAGAGAGGGTGAGAGAGAGTGAGAGAGAGTGAGAGAGAGAGGGAGGGCTGAATGGCAGGAGCAGTGAGATGTGACAGAACAGAGGGGGGAAAGATTAAAACTGAACGCAGCTGGTGGTTTACAGTCAGGATAGATCTCGCCATCATTTCTCTTCGGGTCATTACAGTAACGTGTGACCATGGCAACAAGACAAAGAATGTAGACCTGTGGTGAAGCACAGGGGATTTTGACTATCATTATGGGGGGGGAAGCCCAAAACCTTTGGACCTGTAATGTAAACTTTGTCTTCTCAAAGTTCTTTTTTTTTTTCAAAACTTTTGATAATCGGCGCTCTCCTCTAGTTTTGCATCAACATGAAGAATTCCACTGGTGCCAAATGTCAAGCTTTTTAATGAGAGAAAAGTAGCTGAACGTTTAACTCACTGCATCACGTCTTCATGACTCTTCACTGATGTGGCACTTGTGATATGAATGAGCGTAATATATCGGCATTTTTCTCCCAAGCCTCTGTGCAATAACAAGAATAAACACTGTAATCTTTCCGACCTTCCTTTCCTTCTCCAAAGTATCTCTACGACGAAGAAGACGAAGTGAGGAAGAAGAAACCCAGGCGCAAGCTGCCTTCAAACGCCGCCATCACCAGAGTAAGAAAATCACCCCGACCCCTCCAGTGATCCATCAGCCCTCTTCGTCTTTCTCTCCAGCAGTTTTGCTGTCCGCTCCTCTTCCTCTTTGCCTCACCTCGTTCAACCTCTTCCTTCTTATCTGCTCCCCGCGCCTCCCTCCACCACGTCCCCCCCCTCTCATTCTGGGTACATGAATTGCGGGACAATTTCTCTGGGAAGTAAACACGGGGACGAGTCAACGCGAGCACTCGAATAAAACCACCCGCTTCCTGAGACGCTTGGACAAGCACGCACACGTATACACAAAGAACCTTTTATACACAATCACTCAGCAGGAACACAGATAGGAACAACGAATTGTCTGCAAACCCTGAAAGTTACAATGAAATGTAATTTTTCAGAAGGGCAGCATTTCATGGGTGTGTTTGTTTTGTGTACACAGTGTGTGTGTGTGTGTGTGTGTGTGTGTGTGTGTGTGTGTGTGTGTGTGTGTGTGTGTGTGTGTGTGTGTGTGTGTGTGTGAGCTTGTAGCAGCTGGAGTTTGTCTCAGCAGGTTGTTAATGAAGCACCCATGTGGAGGTCTCCGTGAGATTGTAACTGCTGCTCCCTAACACCACCGCCTGTGGACACACACACACACACACACACACACAAACTTGTTTTTCCATCTTTCTGAGAACCCCCTTTCACACACTCGACACAAAATGTGTAACCTCTTATATGTATGTATGAAACTGAGACACCTTTAAACAAAGTCTTCATTCTTAAACATGATAAATGTCCATAAAGGTCCTCACTCAGTAGGTTAGAAACCTTTATATGGTCCTTGCAAAGATGTAACAACAAGAACACACACACACAGAAACACAAAGTGTGTTTTCATATCTTTAACAGCTCCATGAGAAGCATGCTAGTCATGAATAAACATTATAATGAACTTTGTTATATATATTTTAATGTCAGTCGTATTAAACCAGCTGTTTAGTGTTGGTGAGTTTTAGCTCATTGTTTAGCTCTCCCTTTGATACTCAAATGTTTTAAGTCAGTCCAACTATATATTTGTATTTTAGAGAAATAAAGCTCCAGAAAAACACACTAGCCCTGCTCGACACGTTAGCGTGGACCGACATTTAAATACAAAAAGAATCCGATATCTCTGAAGATGTTGGCGCTCAGAGAAGATAGTGGGTATCTTATGATTTTATAACTTCTACATGTTTTAATTAGCAGCTCGTTGCTAACAAGTCAACCACATTGACTTAACATGTTTACAGATTGTTCTCATTGAACTGTAGGGGCCCAAAAAAAATCAGCTTTGAAAAGTTTGACTTGTTTAGATAAGTCTAATACAGACTAAAAAAAACAGAAAAGCCAAAGACTCATCATTTATTCTAGAATAATTCAATCTTGTGAAACTGTGAATATTTAGATTTATGGGATATTTGAGAAAAAACCTGAGCTGCTGAGTCACTTTGGATAAATATTACATGACGCTCTAACTCAGGCAAACATCTGGAGTCGGAGGCTTCAAGTTGGTGTCCTAAAAAAAACACACAGTCGAGTTTAATAATGCAGTTTGCACAGAAGACAAACTCCACCATCCAGTCACTCCTTTAGTCTGGAGTTAAGAAGCATGAAATCACCTTTCAATCCTATCGCTGGCATCTTTTTCCACGCCATGCCCCCCCCCCCCCCTCCCTCCCACACACACACACACACACACACACACACACACACACCTGACAAACATTCAGAGATATGAACACACATCTCTTGAGGGTCTCATGTTTTTCTTTGTTCCTGCAGCAACCCAACATCAAGCAGAAGTTTGTGGCCTTGCTGAAAAGGTTTAAAGTCACTGATGAGGTAGGTCGCACATCCACCTCAGCGAGAGAGTGTGTGTGTGTGTGTGCAGGAGGCGACGTGTATTTTCAGTCGAGGCTTTGAATACACAGAGGTGTGTGTGTGTGTGTGTGTGTGTGTGTGTGTGTGTGTGTGTGTGCAGGAGGCGACGTGTATTTTCAGTCGAGGCTTTGAAGACACAGAGGTGTGTGTGTGTGTGTGTGTGGGAGATGTGAGATACAGCTGGCAGCTCGAAGAAAAGAAGCCGCTAACATTGTCAGTAAAAGTAGAAGAGAAGTGTTTTTGTATGTTCTCCTCGACTGATATACACCTTAACAGGATGTTGACACTTTTGTTATCGTCTCTGTAAGTGTGAACAGAAACGTTTTTGAAGCCGCAGGTCTGTTTCCTTCTGTCCACCCCTGCATGGTCACGTGTCTCCTCTTTGTTTTGTCCAGGTGGGTTTTGGCCTGGAGCACGTCTCCAGGGAGCAGATCCAGGAGGTGGAGGAGGACCTGGATGAGCTCTACGACAGCCTAGAAATGTACAACCCCAGCGACAGCGGGCCGGAGATGGAGGAGACTGACAGCATCCTGAGCACGCCGAAACCTAAGCTGAGGTAACAGAGCAGGCAGGGCCACCACATCAAACCGATCCGACAGAAATAAATAAAGCCAGAAACACCGACTTCAAACTGCATCTTATTATATAAAAGAGACGAGGTGGACTTTTTCCTCTTGGAAGATAATTAGCTATTTAAAATACATAAAATAAGCATTTTATTGTAAGTGTTTTAAAATTCCAATAATTTCTCAGCCGTACTATTCAAACATGATGAACCATGTAATAATACTTATAAAGGTAAGCCGAACGTTTGTGTCCTGTGTGCAACAAAAAGCACCTGCAAACCCTGACACGACTCCCCTTTGTCTCGTTACGATGCTGAGCGCCCTCTGTTGGTGGAAACAGCACATTGCAGTCTTATATTTACTTCTTTTTTTTATTATTATTTGGACCAGAATTAGATGAGTTATCTTTTTATTTCTTAAGAGTAAATTGAAATATAGTAATAGAAATCAAATACCTATCATATTGACAGTATTTTGTCGAGGTTCACTGAAGAAAGAATGAAACTCTCCTTTAAACTTGTTTACAAATCTTTCCTACGAAATCAATATCAATTAGTTCTCTGCCCTCGTGCCCCCCACAGCCCGCCTTATTTATTAGCATTAATGATTGAGCGCAAATAAAAATCACTGTTTGATGATGGCTCAGTAATCTCTGCAGCTTTACTGTAAAGACCCGACAGAGTCACCAGATTATTTTCAGCTGTTTTGTTATTTATGCATTTTAGAAGCTACATTTGTAAACGGGGGGGAAAAGAGTGATGCACCGTCTTTTAATATCGCTCATAAATCCCTGAGTGCGTTCACGTCGTAGTTTGAAAAGATGTTTTTATTGCATTAGTTGTGCGAGTGTCTGTTAAATCATCTGTGTGACGTTTTCTCTTCCGTCTCTCGTTGTGTTCAGGCCGTACTTCGAGGGGATGTCTCAGTCCAGCTCGCAGACGGAGATCGGCAGTCTGAACAGTAAAGGCAGCTTGGGGAGAGACACCTTCAGTCCGGTGAGTTACTCAGACAAGTGTGTGTGTGTGTGTGTGTGTGTGTGTGTGTGTGTGTGTGTGTGTGTGTGTGTGTGTGTGTGTGTGTGTGTGGGGGGGGGGGGGGGGGGGGGGAAGCTGCAGCATCAGCAGGAATTTCACTCCTGTGCACTGCAGGGCATCCAAGAAAGCCAGGACCTTGTTGGTTGCTTTTTTTTCCCTTTGTGTTTTTTTATCTCTGGCTCAGCGGTAGCTGGGTGCAGTAAATATTTATTGCTCCTAAAGGGCGTCTGTCTTGACACCATGAAACTGTGTTCAAAGGCAGAGTGTCCAATAACATAAACCCTGAAAGACTTCCTGTTCAGAAATG